>NW_025534238.1:0-239298 GCF_020615455.1 Coregonus clupeaformis | reverse complement strand
CAGCTGTTGGCGCAATTATTAGAAAATGAAGAGTTCAACTCCAGGACCTTCAATCCTGAAGAGCTGGGACCACAGTCTCAAAAAAACCATTAGTACACACTACCCGTCATGGATTAAAATCCTGCACCATGCAGGTCCCCCTGCTCAAGCCAGCGCATGTCCAGGCCCGTCTGAAGTTTGCCAATGACCATCTGATATCAGGGGGGAATGGGAGAGGTCATGTGGTCTGATAAAAAATATAATTTTGGTCTAACTCTACTTACCGTGTTTGGAGGAAGAAGAAGGATGAGTACTCCCTGCCACCTCATCTTTTCACTCCCTCCTCTCTACATTTTCTTCATCTGTTTCTGCTCTAAGCCACTTTCTACCACTCTAAATTCCAAGCATCTGCCTCTAACCCTAGAAGCTCTTTGCCACATTTTCCTCCCTCCTGAATCCTCCCCCCCTCCTCTCTCTCTGTGGATACTTCGTCAACCACTTTAAAATATACATCCGATCCTCTTTGTTAAGTCTATACACTGCTGTCCTACTCACCTCCTATGCTTTGACTTCTTTCTCCCTCTCTCTCCAATATCCTCACTTATGACTGCAGCCGCCCAACAACCTGCCCGCTTGACCCCATCCCCTCCTCTCTTCTCCAGACCATCTCCGGTGACCTTCTCCCCTACCTCACCTCCGCTGATCACTCATCCTTACCCTGCCCATGTCCCTTCCTCTTCAAGAGAGCGGTTGCTCCCCCTTCTCAAAAAACCAACACTCATCCCACTATTCAACAACTACACCATATCCCTTCTTTCTTTTTCTTTCCAAAACTATTGAGCGTCCCGTCTTTAGCCAACTCTCTTGCTATCTCTCTCAGAATGACCTTCTTGATCCAAACCAGTCAGGTTTCAGGACTGGTCATTCAACTAACTGCTCTTCTCTGTTCCGGGCTCTCCCTCTCTAAACTAACTCTCTCTCCTCTGCTCTTGTCCTTCTAACCTGTCTCTCCTTTGATACTTACCATCAGATCTCCTCTCCACCCTCTCCAGCTGGGCATCTCCGGCGCGGCTCACTCCTATTCTCCTACCTGACGGTCGCTCCCTACCAAGTGGCGTGGCGACTGTCTCCCTCCCACGTGCTCTCACCACTGGTGTCCCCCAGGGCTCAGTTCTGCCCTCTCCTTTTCTCCCCTATACACCAATCACTTGGCTCTGTCATATCCTCACTGCCTCTCCTATCTTGCTACGCTACATACACACTTCTTCTCCTTTCCCCCTTCTCGATAACCAGGTGGCGAGCTCGCATCTCTGCATGTCTGGCAGACATATCTATGATGACGATCACCACCTCAAGCTGACCCCTGGCAACCTGCTCTTCCTCCCGGGGAAACTGCCCGTTCCATGATCTCCCATCCCGGTTCACTCCGTTGTGTCCTCCTCCCAAGTCAACCTTGGCGTGACCCTGGACAACACCCTGTCGTTCTCCGCTAACATCAGGCGGTACCCCTCCTGCAGGTTCATGCTCTACAACATTTCACCCTGCCTTACCCAGGAGGCGGCACGGAGTCCTAATCCAGGCACTTGTCATCTCCCGTCTGATTACTGCAACTTCGCTGTTGGCTGCCTCCCCTGCCTGTGCCATTAAACTGTCCCGAGTTACAAACCACCAAAGCAGACGAATAGTTGAACGAAGGTGAGTGTTTTTTACAAATTCAAGAGTGATGCTGAATAATCCCGGGACAGACGGCTTTTTTGTTGGGGGTGCAGTGTTGTTCCCAATCATGGCTCGGCGGCCGCGCCGACCACCAGGCAGAGGTTGGATGAAGGTTCCGACGTACTGCAGATGGACAAAGGTAAGTAACAACAAACCAACAGGTCCAAAACCAACAAAACTAACGCTCAAGCTCTAAGACTGATACTCTGTAAACCTACTGTTCATGCTACATCCGCAGGGAATGGATGTTAGGCCAGAGCCTAAGAAGGGGTGATGATCAGGACCAGGTGTGCCAGATTGCTGATGATGCAGGTCGGAATCAAAACTCCCGGAGCGTTCCAGAACCCTCGGGAAACTGAGATCCCGAGCAGAAAAACTAGTCCACAGACAGGACCACTCAACTCCGGGATCGTTACAGTACCCCCCCGTCCGGCCAACGCCACCGGCGGACTCCCGGAGCGCGCAGGATGGACGTAGAAGTCCGGATGAGGGTCAGCATCTAGGATCTCTCGCGCGCGAATCCAACTCCTCTCTTCAGGACCATCCCCCTCCCAGTCCCACGGACATGAACCCCCCCCGTCTAATCCTTCGTCGCACCGTGTACACCCTCCGATCATCCGAGGGGGGGGGGGGGGAGGCGGAGGAGGCAACGAGGACTGAGGAAACGGGCTTGAGGCGGGAGACATAAAGGTGGGATGACTCTGGCGTCCTCGGGAGTTTGAGTCGAACTCCCCGATTATCACCTTCTCCACCACAACGGCCAATAACTCGGTAACAACTTCCTAGAGCTCAGTCCTAGGATCTGTAGCCATCCAACCCTATCTCCTTTGGTGGCGGGGATCCGGCGGTCCCTGGGCTGATACCTCCGAAACTTAAGGAGTGCCTTTCTGGCCCGATGCCAGGTCCGTGGCAACGACGAATATGGGCCTGAACAGAAGGCACTGAGAGCTCCTTCTCCTGAGAAGGGAACAAGGGAGGTTGGTAGCCATACAGGCACTGGAAGGGAGACATCCCAGAGGCAGATGTAGGGGAGAGTATTGTGGGCATACTCAACCCAAGGCAACTGAGAGACCCAGGAGGTGGGGTTGGAAGAGGCCAGGCAGCGTAGCGTGGATTCCATCTTCTGGTTGGCTCTCTCCGCCTGACCATTAGATTGGGGGTGAAAACCAGATGTGAGACTGACTGTAGCTCCAATGGCCAAACAGAAGGACTTCCAGACAGCAGAGGTAAACTGAGGGCCACGGTCGGAAACGATATCACTGGGCAACCCGTGGACCTGAAAACCTCCTAACCAGGATCTCGGACGTCTCCGAGGCAGAGGGAAGCTTGGCAATTGGCACAAAGTGGGGCGAACTTGCTGAATCTGTCCACGATAGTCAGAACGACCGTGTTCCCCTCAGAAGCGGGCAACCCAGTGACAAAGTCCAGGGCCAGATGCGACCATGGTCGCCGGGGGAATAGGAAGGGGGTGAAGTGAGTCCAGAGCTGGGCCGATTGGTACTCTTATTCTGCGCACACACTGGACAGGCAGCAACATAACCCGAGTATCCTCGGCCATGGCAGGCCACCAAAAACGTCTGCGAAGAAACGCCATCGTCCGAGCCACGCCAGGGTGACAAGCCATCTTGCTGGCGTGGGACCATTTGAGGACCGCAGGCGAACCGACTCAGGCACAAACAACCGACGCCGGGTGGACCGTTACGGACCGGGCTGCGTCCGAAGAGCCGCCATCACCTCCTCCTCAATCTTCCACCTAACAGCTCCCACGACGCAGTTCCGGGGGAGAATTGTCTCGGTCTTGGACCCACTCTCCTCCGTCTTGGAGAACATCCGAGACAAGGCGTCCGCCTTGCCGTTCTTAGATCCAGGTCGGAACGTCAGGGAAAAATTGAATCGTCCGAAAAACAACGACCACCTGGCCTGGCGGGAGTTGAGACGTCTAGCGATTGCACGTAAGCAAGATTCTTGTGGTCAGTCCAGACAATAAACGGTTGCTCCGCCCCTCCAACCAGTGGCGCCACTCCTCCAAGGCAAGTTTCACGCGAGAAGCTCCCGGTTACCCACATCGTAATTCCTCTCCGCAGGCGAAAGGCGAGCGAGTAGTAGGCGCAGGGATGGAGTTTACTGTCCGTGGAGCATCGCTGCGACAGGATGGCGCCAACTCCCACATCAGACCGCGTCCACTTCAACGACGAACTGACGGGCCGTGTCCGGTTGAGAGAGAATCGGTGCGTTGGTGAATCGCCTCTTCAAATCCAGAAACGCTCGATCCGCCTCCGGATTCCACTTGAAGCTCCTGATACTGGAAGTCAAGGCAGTTAACGGAGCGGCCACACGGCTGTAATCCCGGATGAATCTGCGGTAGAAATTCGCAAACCCCAAAAATCTCTGGAGCTGCAATCTCGTACCGGGCTGGGCCCATTCCAGAACCGCTCTAACCTTCTCCTGGTCCATCCTAATCTCTCCCCTGGAGATGATGTACCCGAGAAAGGATGTCGTGTGGGCGTGAAACTCGCACTTCTCGAGCCTTCACGAACAGGCGATTCTCCAACAATCGCTGCAGAACCTGCCGGACATGCTGGACGTGGTCGGAAGGTTCCTTCGAGAAAGATCAGAATGTCATCCAGGTAAACAAACACAAAGAGACCGATCATATCTCTCAGGACGTCGTTCACCATACTCTGGAATACCGCTGGAGCATTGGTCAGTCCAAACGGCATCACCTGATACTCGAAGTGACCCATCGGTGTATTGAAACCCGTCAACCACTCGTCTCCCTCTCTGATCCGGACCATGTGATACGCATTGCGTAGGTCTAGCTTAGTGAACACCGTAGCACCCTGTAAGGAGTCGAAGGCAGAACTCATCAAGGGCAGGGGATACTTGTTCTTGACCGTGATGTCATTCAACCCCCGATAATCAATACACGGTCGAAGAGAGCCATCCTTCTTACCCACAAAGAAGAATCCTGCCCCAGGGGGTGATGACGAGGACGAACGAGACCAGCAGCTAGGGACTCCTTGATGTAGGTCTCTCAAAGCCTCACGTTCAGGGCGGGAGATACTGTATAACCTTCCCTTGGGGTAGACAGCTCCAGGGAACAGGTTGATGGCACAATCATATGGTCGGTGGGGAGGGGAGTGACAGAGCCTTCTGCTTACTGAACACTTCCCCCAAATCGTGATATGTCTCGGGAACCAGGGACAAATCTGGGGGTTTAGCCTCAATCACCTGACTGGGAACCGAATGGGGACAGGCAGTCTTGAGACAGTTAGCATGACAATCAAGGCTCCAACTCGTTACCTTGCCCCGTCACCCAATCGAACGTGGGATTGTGTTCCTTCAGCCAGGGGTATCCAAGGACCAGAGGAACATGGGAAGGCGGCAGAATGAAGAATGAAATCATCTCCGAATGATTCCCGACAACAGCATCTTAACCGGTTCAGTCCTCATCCGTGATACGTGCCAGACTACTGCCGTTCAGAGTGGTCGCTTCAATGGCTTCCGGCAATTGCTCCTTGGAAAGCCCCAGCTGTTCCACCAACTTCGGCATCAAGAAAGCTTCCATCGGCACCTGAATCGATAAAAGCGTTAATCGCTAAGCTCTGATTCCTGTTCACAAGGGTAGCCGGGAAAGCGGGGGTCTGACAGAGGTACTGAGAGGTTGAAACTGGCTCGCTAAAAGTCCTCCCAACTTTAGCGAGCCGGGCAGTTGACGACCGCCGGGGAACAAGTGGAGATGTAATGTCCCGAGCTACCACAGTAGAGGCAGCAGTTGGTCTTACGTCTATGTTGACGCTCCTCCTTGGTTAACCCGTGCCGCCCCACTTGCATGGGTTCAGAATCGGGAGAGAGGACCTCTCCACTAATCCTTTGTAGTGGAGAATGATCGACGTGTTCTGGTCCACCACCCGACCCGACTGGGAACTGAGAAGCTGATCGATTGGACGGACCCCATTGCTTCTCCCTCCTTCGGCTCTCGGACTCGATTATCCACCCGAATAGACAAGGCTACCAAGCTGTCCAGGTCACTAGGCTCCGGATAGGAGATCAACTCATCCTTGAGCTGCTCCGACAGACCCTGGTAAAAGGCCGCTTGCAGAGACTCCTCATTCCACCCACTCTCCACAGCCAACGTCTTGAACTCGATCACGAAGTCGGCCACGCTGCGAGTTCCTTGGTGAAGCGAAAACAGGCGCCCTAGCTGCGTCCCTCCCTCGGACGGAATGGTAGAAGAGCTTCCTCATCTCGGCCGTGAACCCCTGGTATGAAGCCATGCAGGGGTCTTGTCGTTCCCAAACGGCTGAAGCCCACTCCAGCGCTCGACCACGCAGCAACTCAATCACAAAGGCTATCCTAGCCTTGTCTGTGGCATAAGAGTAGGGCTGTAGATCGAACACTAACCCACACTGCATAAGGAAAGAAACGGCATCTTCCCAGCTCCCCCTCATATTTATCCGGGCGTCGGAACCTTGGGCTCACGGAAGGACACAGCTCCAGACGCGGCAGGCGAGATGGGTGAAACCGGTAGTGGATCCTCCACCGGAAACTTGCGCTGGTTCTGGACCTCCGTCAGACCGGTAGAAAGGTTCCCGGACTGACAACGCTATCTCCTGTAGTGCCGTGCTATGTTGTCCCAACATCTTCTCCTGATGGGAAATGGCATGGCGAACAGAGTCCAGGTCCGCTGGGTTCATTACTGGCCGGATCGTTCTGTCACGAGTTACAAAGCCAGAACCCAGAAGCAGACCAGGACAAGGTAAGTTGAAACGAAGGTGAGTGTTTATTTACAAATTCAAGAGTGATGCTGAATAATCCAGGGAACAGAGCGGGCGGCGTTGATTAGTTGTTGGGGGTGCAGTGGTTGTTCCAATCATGGCTCGGCAGCCGCCACCACCAGGCAGAGGTTGGATGAAGGTTCCGGACGAGTGACTGCAGATGGAACAAAACGGAGGTAAGTAAACAACAAACCAACAAGGTGCAAAACAACAAAACTAACGCTAGAAGCTCTAAGACTGATACTCTGGTAAACCTACTGTTCATGGCTAACGATCCGGCAGGGAATGGATGTTAGGCCAGAGCCTAAGAAGGGTGATGATCAGGACCAGGTGTGCAGATTGCTGATGGGATGCAGGTGCGGAAATCAAGAGAGCTCCCCGGAGCGTTCCAGAACCCTCGGGAAACTGGAGATCCCGAGCAGAAAAACTAGTCCACAGACAGGACCCGACTCAGACTGCCGGGATCGTTACATAAACCCCTACAACTCATCCAGAATGCCGCAGCCCGTCTGGTGTTCAACCTTCCCAAGTTCTCTCACGTCACCCCGCTCCTCCGCACACTCCACTGGCTTCCAGTTGAAGCTCGCATCCGTTACAAGACCATGGTGCTTGCCTATGGAGCAGTGAGGGGAACGGCACCTCTGTACCTTCGGGCTCTGATCAGTCCCTACACCCAAACGAGGGCATTGCGTTCATCCACCTCTGGCCTGCTGGCTCCCTTCCTCTGCGGAAGCATAGTTCCCGCTCAGCCCAGTCAAAACTGTTCGCTGCTCTGGCACCCCAATGGTGGAACAAGCTCCCTCACGACGCCAGGGACAGCGGAGTCACTCACCACCTTCCGGAGACATTTGAAATCCCACCTCTTTAAGGAATACCTGGGATAGGATAAAGTAATCCTTCTACCCCCCCCAAAAAAATAATTGTAAAGTGGTTATCCCACTGGCTATAGGGTGAATGCACCAATTTGTGAGTCGCTCTGGATAAGAGCGTCTGCTAAATGACGTAAATGTGCCCTTGAGCAAGGCACTTAACCCTAATTGCTCCTGTAAGTCGCTCTGGATAAGAGCGTCTGCTAAATGACTAAAATGTAAATGTAAAATGAGTACAACCCAAAGAACACCATCCCAACCGTGAAGCATGGAGGTGGAAACATCATTCTTTGGGGATGCTTTTCTGTAAAGGGGACAGGACGACTGCACCGTATTGAGGGGAGGATGGATGGGGCCATGTATCACGAGATCTTGGCCAACAACCTCCTTCCCTCAGTAAGAGCATTGAAGATGGGTCATGGCTGGGTCTTCCAGCATGACAACGACCGAAACACACAGCCAGGGCAACTAGGAGTGGCTCCGTAAGAGGCATCTCAAGGTCCTGGAGTGGCCTAGCCAGTCTCCAGACCTGAACCCAATAGAAAATCTTTGGAGGGAGCTGAAAGTCCATATTGCCCAGCGACATCCCCGAAACCTGAAGGATCTGGAGAAGGTCTGTATGGAGGAGTGGGCCAAAATCCCTGCTGCAGTGTGTGCAAACCTGGTCAAGACCTACAGGAAATGTATGATCTCTGTAATTGCAAACAAAGGTTTCTGTACCAAATATTAAGTTCTGCTTTTCTGATGTATCAAATACTTATGTCATGCAATAAAATGCAAATTAATTACTTAAAAATCATACAATTTGATTTTCTGGATTTTTGTTTTAGATTCCGTCTCTCACAGTTGAAGTGTACCTGTGATAAAATTTACAGACCTCTACATGCTTTGTGAGTAGGAAAACCTGCAAAATCGGTAGTGTATCAAATACTTGTTCTCCCCACTGTATATATTTTTGTTTACCATCTTGTGTTTTTCTGTAATGTCAACACAAAGCTTTCTTCCCCAGCCTCACAAAAACACGCACACACACACACACACATGCATGCGCACGCACAAGCGTACATGCACACGCACACACACACACACATAAACACACAGCCAATCTCACTCAGTATCCCGTGCCCATTGGTAATTGAAACAAATAGCTTATTAATACATTTTGATAGGAATCAGGACGACCTTGGCTTGGCTGTGAGCACAGAGGAGACGGAGATGGCAGCAGTGCCGTGGCGGTGTGTGTGTGTGTGTGTGTGTGTGTGTGTGTGTTGGCTACATTAAGGGCTTGGTGGAGGCCTGGCATTACTCTACTGATCCCAGACCAGCAGGACTGTTAATAACGTCTTGCTGACACTCTCCATCACTCCTAATAGAGATATTGTTGTAGCCTGCCATTCCCATTCCCATCTCAGGGCTGCCTGGCAAATGACATTAATTTTCCAATATAGTGCACCACTTTTGACTAGGGCCCATAGGGAATAGGGTAACATTTGGGACACAGTCCAGCCCTGCAGTCCCCAGAAAGAATGGATGAGGCAGGACCTGCGCCCCCATCTCTCCTCATCTACCACTATGGAGAGAGAGCCCAGCCCATGTCCTGCAGTCCCCAAAGAGAATGGATGAGGCAGGACCTGCGCCCCCATCTCTCCTCATCTACCACTTTGGAGAGAGAGCCCAGCCCATGTCCTGGAGTCCCCAAAGAGAATGGATGAGGCAGGACCTGCGCCCCCATCTCTCCTCATCTACCACTATGGCAGGAGAGTCAAGACCAGGTCTGCGTCACAAATGACACCTTATTCCGCAAAAAGTAGGTCAAAAGTAGTGCACTTTATAGAGAATAGGGTGGCATTTAGGATGCCGATCAGGGTTCTAATACATTCATGTCTGTCCAAATGGATTTTCCCCAAGTCTACAGTGGGGAAAAAAAGTATTTAGTCAGCCACCAATTGTGCAAGTTCTCCCACTTAAAAAGATGAGAGAGGCCTGTAATTTTCATCATAGGTACACGTCAACTATGACAGACAAATTGAGGAAAAAAAATCCAGAAAATCACATTGTAGGATTTTTAATGAATTTATTTGCAAATTATGGTGGAAAATAAGTATTTGGTCACCTACAAACAAGCAAGATTTCTGGCTCTCATAGACCTGTAACTTCTTCTTTAAGAGGCTCCTCTGTCCTCCACTTGTTACCTGTATTAATGGCACCTGTTTGAACTTGTTATCAGTATAAAAGACACCTGTCCACAACCTCAAACAGTCACACTCCAAACTCCACTATGGCCAAGACCAAAGAGCTGTCAAAGGACACCAGAAACAAAATTGTAGACCTGCACCAGGCTGGGAAGACTGAATCTGCAATAGGTAAGCAGCTTGGTTTGAAGAAATCAACTGTGGGAGCAATTATTAGGAAATGGAAGACATACAAGACCACTGATAATCTCCCTCGATCTGGGGCTCCACGCAAGATCTCACCCCGTGGGTCAAAATGATCACAAGAACGGTGAGCAAAATCCCAGAACCACACGGGGGACCTAGTGAATGACCTGCAGAGAGCTGGGACCAAAGTAACAAAGCCTACCATCAGTAACACACTACGCCGCCAGGGACTCAAATCCTGCAGTGCAGACGTGTCCCCCCTGCTTAAGCCAGTACATGTCCAGGCCCGTCTGAAGTTTGCTAGAGTGCATTTGGATGATCCAGAAGAGGATTGGGAGAATGTCATATGGTCAGATGAAACCAAAATAGAACTTTTTGGTAAAAACTCAACTCGTCGTGTTTGGAGGACAAAGAAGGCTGAGTTGCATCCAAAGAACACCATACCTACTGTGAAGCATGGGGGTGGAAACATCATGCTTTGGGGCTGTTTTTCTGCAAAGGGACCAGGACAACTGACCCGTGTAAAGGAAAGAATGAATGGGGCCATGTATCGTGAGATTTTGAGTGAAAACCTCCTTCCATCAGCAAGGGCATTGAAGATGAAACGTGGCTGGGTCTTTCAGCATGACAATGATCCCAAACACACCGCCCGGGCAACGAAGGAGTGGCTTCGTAAGAAGCATTTCAAGGTCCTGGAGTGGCCTAGCCAGTCTCCAGATCTCAACCCCATAGAAAATCTTTGGAGGGAGTTGAAAGTCCGTGTTGCCCAGCGACAGCCCCAAAACATCACTGCTCTAGAGGAGATCTGCATAGAGGAATGGGCCAAAATACCAGCAACAGTGTGTGAAAACCTTGTGAAGACTTACAGAAAACGTTTGACCTGTGTCATTGCCAACAAAGGGTATATAACAAAGTATTGAGAAACTTTTGTTGATGACCAAATACTTATTTTCCACCATAATTTGCAAATAAATTCATAAAAAATCCTACAATGTGATTTTCTGGATATTTTTTTCTCAATTTGTCTGTCATAGTTGACGTGTACCTATGATGAAAATTACAGGCCTCTCTCATCTTTTTAAGTGGGAGAACTTGCACAATTGGTGGCTGACTAAATACTTTTTTTCCCCACTGTATAAGACATAACCATCATACTGTAATGGAACAAACTTTGAAATGATCAATTATTCTAAAAGTGATTTAAGTATTTGCCAACATACAGTGACTTGAATACATGTGGAAATGGAACGTTTATTTGAGGTAATACGCATTTGGAAGGGACAAAAAATACTGTTTTAACAGGCTGTGTTCACTGGTCCGTTCTTTTGGAAGTAAATATAATAGTGTTTGTTGGGGAGATATGAGGCCTCTGTGGCCATGTTCTGAGAGTCCTGCCCAGAATCAAGATGTACAGTTGAAGTTGGAAGTTTACATACACCTTAGCCAAATACATTTAAACTCAGTTTTTCACAATCCCTGACATTTAATCCTAGTAAAAATTCCCTGTCTTAGGTCAGTTAGGATCACCACTTTATTTTAAGAATGTGAAATGTCAGAATAATAGTAGAGAGAATGATTTATTTAAGCTTTTATTTCTTTCATCACATTCCCAGTGGGTCAGAAGTTTACATACACTCAATTAGTATTTGGTAGCGTTGCCTTTAAATTGTTTAACTTGGGTTAAACGTTTCGGGTAGCCTTCCACAAGCTTCCCACAATAACTTGGGTGAATTTTGACCCATTCCTCCTGACAGAGCTGGTGTAACTGAGGCAGGTTTGTAGGCCTCCTTGCTCGCACACGCTTTTTCAGTTCTGCCCACAAATGTTCTATAGGATTGAGGTCAAGGCTTTGTGATGGCCACTCCAATACCTTGACTTTGTTGTCCTTAAGTCATTTTGCCACAACTTTGGAAGTATGCTTGGGGTCATTGTCCATTTGGAAGACCCATTTGCGACCAAGCTTTAACTTCCTGACTGATGTCTTGAGATGTTGCTTCAATATATCCACATAATTTTCCTTCCTCATGATGCCATCTATTTTGATTTTCCCATGATGTCAAGCAAAGAGGCACTGGGTTTGAAGGTAGGCCTTGAAATACATCCACAGGTACACCTCCAATTGACTCAAATTATGTCAATTAGCCTATCAGAAGCTTCTAAAGCCATGACATCATTTTCTGGAATTTTCCAAGCTGTTTAAAGGCACAGTCAACTTAGTGTATGTAAACTTCTGACCCACTGGAATTGTGATACAGTGAATTATAAGTGAAATAATCTGTCTGTAAACAATTGTTGGAAAAATTACTTGTGTCATGCACAAAGTAGATGTCCTAACCGACTTGCCAAAATTATAGTTTGTTAACAAGAAATGTGTGGAGTGGTTGAAAAACAAGTTTTAATGACTCCAACCTAAGTGTATGTAAACTTCTGACTTCAACTGTATGTGTGTGTGTGAGAGAGAGAGAGAGAGAGAGAGAGAGAGAGAGAGAGAGAGAGAGAGAGAGAGAGAGAGAGAGAGAGAGTAGGGGAGAGAGAGAGAGAGAGAGAGAGTAGGAGAGATAGAGAGAGATAGAGAGAGAGAGTAGGGGAGAGAGAGAGAGATAGAGAGAGATAGAGAGAGAGTCCTGCCCAGAATCAATCTCTGTTTAATTGTGGCGATCCTCTCTGTAATCGTCTTCCTTTTATTACAGAAGCTCACACTTGGCTCAGGAAGCCACTAGCCTCAATCACTTTATTGTCCGCCTGCCTGCACTCGCTAAACTAAACCTCCTCTCCTCTCCTCTCCTCTCCTCTCCTCTCCTCTCCTCTCCTCTCCTCTCCTCTCCTCTCCTCTCCTCTCCTCTCCTCTCCTCTCCTCTCCTCTCCTCTCCTCTCCTCTCCTCTCAGGCTTGTTATGTGTTACTGTAACCTGAGGTCAATAAAGTAATGAATTGTCCCTGTGTCCAACTAGGCTCGACTAGGCTCGACTAGGCTCAAGGGTGTGTTTGTCATGGTCAGTGTCCCATCTGCGGCTGCACCGTTGGCAGGAAGATTTCTATTTTTAACGAGTCGGCGGCGCAGGACATAATGCTCATCACGGACCAGGCCCTAATCCCAGAGACTGGGAAAAGGAAAAGACGGCGTAAGAGAGGCTGATAAAT
Source organism: Coregonus clupeaformis (assembly GCF_020615455.1). NCBI lineage: Eukaryota > Metazoa > Chordata > Actinopteri > Salmoniformes > Salmonidae > Coregonus > Coregonus clupeaformis. The sequence goes on along the minus strand of NW_025534238.1, from coordinate 226,438 downwards.
AAATGATCCGCCTCTACCCTCCGTTCTATTGGCAAACGTAAAATCATTGGAGAACAAATTGGACGAGCTCCGTTCGAGACCATCCTATCAATGGGACCTGAAGAACTGTAATATCCTATGTTTCTCTGAGTCATCGCTGAACATGAATATGGATCAAATACATCTAGCTGGTTTTTCTATGCATCAGTAGGACAGAAAGGTAGCATCGGTTAAGCTCAAGGGGGGAGGTGCATGTCTCTTTGATAACAACAGCTGGTGCGCAATCTCTAATATTAAGTAGGTCTCAAGGTTCTGCTCGCCTGAGTTAGAGTATCTCATGATAAGCTGTAGACCACACTATTTACCAAGATAGTTTTCATCTATATTTTTCGTAGCTGTCTATTTACTACCACAAACCAATGCTGGCACTAAGACCACAATCAACAAGCTGTATAGGGCCATAAGCAAACAAGAAAATGCTCATCCAGAGGCTACGCTCCTAGTGGCCGGTGATTTTAAGATAGGGAAGCTAAAATCTGTTTTACATCATTTCTACCAGCATGTCACCTGTGCAACTAGAGGAGACAAAACTCTAGATCACATTTACTCCACACACAGAAAAGCATTCAAAGCTCATACGCCCTCCATTTGGAACCATAACGCTATCCCTCCTGATTCCCTGCTTACAAGCAAAAACTCAAACAGGAAGTACCAGTTTACGGAAGTTTTCTGATGAAGCAGAGGATAAGCTTCTTGACTGTTTTGTTAGCACAGACTGGAATATGTTCAGGGATTTACCGATGGCATTGAGGAGTTTACCACATCAGGCTTCATTAATAAGTGCATTGACGACTTTGTCCCCATAGTGACCGTATGTACTGTACATATCCCAACCAGAAGCCATGGATTACGGGCAACATCTGCACTGAGCTAAAGGCTATAGCTGCCGCTTTCAAGGAGCGGGACACTGATCTAGATGCTTATAAGATATCCCGCTACGAGCTCCGACGAGCCATCAAACAGGCAAAGCATCAATACAGGACTAAGATAGAATTCTACTACGCCGGCTCTGATGCTCGTCGGATGTTGCAGTGCTTGCAAACTATCACGGATTACAAAGGGAAACCCAGCCACGAGGTTCCCAGTGATGCCAGCCTACCAGACAAGCTAAATGTATTTTATGCTCGCTTTGAGGCATGAGAGCATCAGCTGTTCTGGATGACTGTGTGATCACGCTCTCTGTAGCTGATATGAGTAAGACCTTTAAACAGGTTAACATTCACAAGGCCCCATATTATCAGGACTCGCACTCAGAGCATGCGCTGACCAGCTGGCAAGTGTATTCACTGACATGTTCAAACTCTCCCTGACCCAATCTGTAATAAAATACATGATTCAAGCAGAACACCATTGTCCCTGTGCCAAAGAATGCCAAGGTAGCCTGTCTAGATAACTATCACCCCGTAGCATTCACATTTGTAGCCATGAAATACTTTGAAAGGCGAGTCATGGCTCACATCAACACCATCATCCCAGACACCCTGGACCCACTCCAATTCGCATAACGCACCAACAGATCCACAGATGATGCAATCTCTATTGCACTCCACATCTTCCCTCTCCCACCTGGACAAGAGGAACACCTATGTGAGAATGCTGTTAATAATTGACCACAGCTCAGAATTCAACACCATAGTGCCCTCCAAGCTCATCACTAAGCTAAGGAACCTGGACACCTCCCTCTGCAACTAGATTCTGGACATCCTGACAGGCTCCCCCCAGGTGGTGAGGGTAGGCAACACATCCGCCACGCTGACCCTCAACATGGGGGCCCCTCAGGGGTTTGTGCTTAGTCCCCTCCCTGACTCCCTGTTCACCCACGACTGCATGGCCACGCCTGACTCCAAACCATCATTAAGTTTGCTGACGACATGACGGTGGTAGGCCTGATCACCGATGACGATGAGACAGCCTATAGGGAGGAGGTCAGAGACCTGGCAGTGTGGTGCCAGGACAACAATCTCTCCCTCAACGTCAGCAAGACAAAGGAGCTGATCGTGGACTACAGGAAACGGAGGGCCGAGCACGCCCCCATTCACATCGATGGGGCTGTAGTGGAGCGGGTAGAGAGCTTGAAGTTCCTCGGTGTCCACATCACTAAGGACCTATCATGGTCCAGACACACCAACACAGTCGCGAAGAGGGCACGACAACACCTCTTCCCCCTCAGGAGGCTGAAAAGATTTGTCATTGGCCCTTCAGATCCTCAGAAAGTTCTACAGCTGCACCATTGAGAGCATTTTGACTGGCTGCATCACCGCTTAGTTTGGCAACTGCTTGGCATTCGACCGCAAGGTGCTACAGAGGGTAATGAGTACGGCCCAGTACATCAGTGGGGCTGAGCTCCCCACCATCCAGGACCTCTATACCAGATGGTGTCAGAAGAAAGCACACATTGTATATAGCCAAGTTATCGATACTCATTGTGTATTTATTATTACTATTATTATTACATGTTATTACTTTTCTATTATTTCTCTATTTTATTTCTCTCTGCATTGTTGGGAAGGGCCTGTCAGTAAGCATTTCACTGTTAGTCTACACCTGTTGTTTACAAAGCGTGTGACAAATCAAATCTGATTTGAGGAAGGAGTTCCCTCTCGTTATGCCCAATGACAGATGCCGGCTGTATGAAAATCAAACAGATTTACGATGATCTGTGTGTGTGTGTTGTCTGTGCGCCTGCGTGCGTGCATGCAAGTTCACAGCAGCCTTCCCTCCCCAGAAGTTTCAGGTCTTGATAAACAGTGAATGAATTTCAAACAATGCAACCTCTCCAGCTCTCTTGGTGTAACATATTTGTTTAGCTGTATCTAGTTTTGTAGTTGCTCCCCGAAATGTTCTTTGCAAATCGAGGCCTTGTTTGTAAAGCTGTCAAGCTGTCCCCTCGATGCCCTTCATAGCTATCCTGACAAATACACCAACTGTTTGCAGAACTGTCATGCCAAGCTGCAGGCTCTCTCTCTCCTACTCTCTCTCTCTCTCTCCTACTCTCTCTCTCTCTCTCTCTCTCTCTCTCTCTCTCTCTCTCTCTCTCTCTCTCTCTCTCTCTCTCTCTCTCACTCCAGCACAGACATCCAGAGACATCCATATTCTGTAGCCCTACTGATTCCTTAATTAAAACACAGTCACAATGAATTTGCGATGCAGGGTAATGCATGGTTTGCCATGCTTTCCAATGTGTGTTTAATGGTTGGACTGTTTCCACTGACGTTAAATGAAGAGTTTGGCCCAACTTTCTGTGTCAAAGGCCCCTCTCTGTTTCTCTCTTAGGTAGGGGTGGAAAGTATCAATATATCTCTTACTGAGAATGTAATTATTGTTGGACAATTTATGCTCCACCAACTTCTGGACAAGGGCATCTGCCAAATTACCAAAATGTAAAATGATGCTATTTGAGTGAAAACAAATGAAATCCTTAACATTGTAAAATAGATTACGACTCTCTGTGACCAAAACTGATGGAACATGTAAAATAAATCAACTTTTTAGGGGTGTAGCTAATATTATGATGCGAAACACCACACGCAACATTAATATCTAAAATGTCATGCTGTACAAGCATGTCTTTCATCAAATTGCCACAACTTAGACCCTTTAATACAGATGGTGACTGCCATGATGTCATAGTAGCAACCAAATGAGGACATTTATAGTTTGGCTGAAGTTATGTTGTTGGCAATGAACTCAGTCCTATGTTACTGCAATGCTGTCGCCTGTGTGTGTGTGTGTGTTTGTGTGTCTGTGTGTTAACGGGCATGCACACACGCACATACACAGACACATGCACGAAGGTATGTATACATGTATGCATGAAGGCAGGCAGGCACAAACACACACAGTTAGACTGTGCCTCCTATTCATCCCCACGGAGGGGAATGATTAGTGAGATTGATGAAGGAGGCTTCCACTTTGATGGTGTATAATTGCTTCTCTGAGGTTGACTCTGAGGCTTTCAGTTGTCAATAAAACCATGCCAGTCTAATTGCTCTTGATTAGTTGTGAAGGAAATTGTTCCTTTTCACAGAGTCACAAATGTGAGAGATTAACGATTGATTCAGGCAATTTAGCTAATGAACTGCTTTTATTTTTTCATTGATGAATTTTCTTGTACTTTTGTCACTTTTCTAGCCTTGGAACAATGATATCATTGAATTTACTACAAACATACACAGAATATTATGATCCAAGTGAAAATAACTATTGTAATGCATTGAGCATAAAAACCACTGTAAACTCCTTCTTCAATCTACCTCACTTTGTATTCCATTTAACTATGTCCCTTTGTCTTATAGATCTCCCCGTGAGCACATATAACAGCACATTATTAACAGCACATTATTAACAGCACATATAACAGCACATTATTAACAGCACATTATTAACAGCACATTATTAACAGCACATATAACAGCATATTATTAACAGCACATTATTAACAGCACATTATTAACAGCACATTATTAACAGCACATTATTAACAGCACATATAACAGCACATTATTAACAGCACATTATTAACAGCACATTATGAACAGCACATATAACAGCACATTATTAACAGCACATTATTAACAGCACATTATTAACAGCACATTATTAACAGCAAATATAACAGCACATTCACCCTGGTGGTGTGGATGTCAATATGAACCAGTTGACAGTAATAGGCTGTGAATGTGTGAACGCGACAAAAGCTCTGGGAGAGGGATGGGATGCGGCGGCTTGATCTAAGCTCTAGGCTGGAAGTCACCTGCAATTCTCTGGCATGTGGGGAGAGAGAGAGAGATCTCCGTTTGTAACTAATTATTTTCTCCTCTATGGCCGAGAGCTCCTCGGCTGGATGATCTATAGTCTGGTTGATCTATACCTTGTCATACACTAGCCCCAGGTTAACCTGCTCAGGCAGATGGCATTGATATCCTTCTTGTCATGGAACGGTCTGACAGTTATAGAATTAGTGTTCTTCACCAGTGACAATGCCATATCATTGATTTACTCATGGTCTGGAGAGCAAGGCAAATGTGTTCAGCATTGGTTGAAACAGCGATACATGTTTGTATTTCTTTTTTTGAAGTATGACAGTGAGTTTCAGATGCTTCTGCGGTGGAATAAGATGCGATATCGACTTTGTGGATGACTGTGTGGACTGTTACGGTTCTTTCAATTAGTTACTCTGACAACACTGTAAAGGTATTATTGAGAGAACATCCCTGCACATAATGTCCTGACTCACATAGTCTCCTGAGTGGCGCAGTGGTCTAAGGCACTGCATCGCAGTGCTAACTGTGCCACTAGAGATCCTGGTTCGAATCCAGGCTCTGTCGCAGCCGGCCGCGACCGGGAGACTCATGGGGCGGTGCACAATTGGCCCAGCGCCATCCAGGGTAGGGGAGGGAATGGCCGGCAGGGATGTAGCTCAGTTGATAGAGCATGGCGTTTTCAATGCCAGGGTTGTGGGTTCGATTCCCACGGGGGGCCAGTATAAAAAAATATATATGTATTCACTAACTGTAAGTCGCTCTGGATAAGAGCGTCTGCTAAATGACTAAAATGTAAAAAAAATAATGTCTGACCGTAGCTATGGGAAGCAACTACAGAAATAAAAATGGAGTCTGTTTGCAACTTGTGGGTTCGATTCAAACGGGGGACTAGCACTAAAAAGCACTAAAATGTATGCACCCAGTACTGTAAGTCGCTCTGAATAAGCGTGTCTGCTAAATGACTACAATGTACAGTACATACAGTGCATTCGGAAAGTATTCAGACCCCTAGACTTTTTACACATTTTGTTGCGTTACAGCCTTAAAATTTATTAAATTGTTTTTTTCCCTCATCAATCTACACACAATACCCCATAATGACAAACCAAAAACAGGTTTCCCGATTTTTTTGCAAATGTTTTCAAAACATATAACTTAAATAATACATTGACATAAGTATTCAGACCCTTTACGCAGTACTTTGTTGAAGCACCTTTGGCAGTGATTACAGCCTTGAGTCTTCTTGGGTGTGACGCTATAAGTAAACATACATCATAAAATGTAAGAAGTCAGGTATTGTAGTGTGTTGGAGAACCAATGAGGTGTCCATCCCCCCTAGCATCCTCGGTTATGATGATACATCAGGGGCCTGCAGTTATCAAGGTGGACCTGTCTGGTGTTGTGGTATTGATTTTCCTACTGGAGAATTAACCATCCCATAAATCTGCAGGCCACACTTCTGCTTCAAGACTGGATAGAGAGAAAGAAAGAAAAACAAAACTAGTAAGTCCTTCTCTGCATAGCCTAATTCTCCATGTTTAATGTGAATTCATTCTGTAATAATCAGGCAATAAGGCCTGAGACACCCAGGAGGGTACTGAGGAAATGACCCTTTAATCACATACGCTGATGGAGAAAACAGTGAGTGAATACAGGATATTTGGCTGTCCCCCTCCATCCCCTCATCCCAAATTATACACTATTCCCTACATAGTGCACTACTTTTGACCCCTGGTCGAAATTAGTGCACTATAAAGACATTAGCATGCCATTTTGGGACGCATCCCCTCGCAGTACTTGGCTTGTCCTCCCTGGCTGGCTGGAAATGTAGGTGTGGACCAATACTGCAGGTTGGGACTGGATGTTTTCTGCTTATCACAGACCCTGGAAAGTACAGTCACAATTGCCAGTGTCTGGTTTAAATTACTTTATTGATTTGCATTTGGCTGCCCTGCACAAGTTGCATGTTGACCTGAAGAGGAAGGTAGGTGAAGGGAAAAAATAAATGAAACAAAGCACATCATAATTTGGAACCTTCAAGGTGCAATTAATTTAACGAACCAGCTGTTGATTAGTCAATTACTGTATCTGATCTGATCTTGGTCTGGACAACATCAGTCTGATACATCGCAGACCCCAGCCCAGGCTCCAAACACATTCAGTGGTCAAGTGTAACACGCATTAAGGCGTAACCACCTTGATATCTTTCTCATTTTATAGGTAATTGAGTAGCTATTTTACACTACAGAATATTAAAAGGTATGTAGCCCTTTCCTGCAGACAATGACCAAAAGTGCCCTCTTTGGCCTCATGGGTGGAAGGTTCTTAACATTTTTCATAATTTCATAATTAATAAAGATAATTTCCAAAAACCTGCCGAAAATCCGGTGTTTCTATGTCAAACGGTTTTGTTATATTTTAGTCTTCTGTGATGTACAGTGGGGAGAACAAGTATTTGATACACTGCCGATTTTGCAGGTTTTCCTACTTACAAAGCATGTAGAGGTCTGCAATTTTTATCATAGGTACACTTCAACTGTGAGAGATGGAATCTAAAACAAAAATCCAGAAAATCACATTGTATGATTTTTAAGTAATTCATTTGCATTTTATTGCATGACATAAGTATTTGATCACCTACCAACCAGTAAGAATTCCGGCTCTCACAGACCTGTTAGTTTTTTTCTTTAAGAAGCCCTCCCTGTTCTCCACTCATTACCTGTATTAACTGCACCTGTTTGAACTCGTTACCTGTATAAAAGACACCTGTCCACACACTCAATCAAACAGACTCCAACCTCTCCACAATGGCCAAGATCAGAGAGCTGTGTAAGGACATCAGGGATACAATTGTAGACCTGCACAAGGCTGGGATGGGCTACAGGACAATAGGCAAGCAGCTTGGTGAGAAGGCAACAACTGTTGGCGCAATTATTAGAAAATGGAAGAAGTTCGAGATTACGGTCAATCACCCTCGGTCTGGGGCTCCATGCAAGATCTCACCTCGTGGGGCATCAATGATCATGAGGAAGGTGAGGGATCAGCCCAGAACTACACGGCGGGACCTGGTCAATGACCTGAAGAGAGCTGGGACCACAGTCTCAAAGAAAACCATTAGTAACACACTACGCCGTCATGGATTAAAATCCTGCAGTGCACGCAAGGTCCCCCCTGCTCAAGCCAGCGCATGTCCAGGCCCGTCTGAAGTTTGCCAATGACCATCTGGATGATCCAGAGGAGGAATGGGAGAAGGTCATGTGGTCTGATGAGACAAAAATAGAGCTTTTGGTCTAAACTCCACTCGCCGTTTTTGGAGGAAGAAGAAGGATGAGTACAACCCCAAGAACTCCATCCCAACCGTGAAGCATGGAGGTGGAAACATCATTCTTTGGGGATGCTTTTCTGCAAAGGGGACAGGATGACTGCACCGTATTGAGGGAGGATGGATGGGGCCATGTATCGCGAGATCTTGGCCAACAACCTCCTTCCCTCAGTAAGAGCATTGAAGTGTCAGCGGTTTTCTAAGCCAGAACCCAGAAGCAGACCAGGACAAGGTGAGTTGAAACGAAGGTGAGTATTTATTAACAGATTCAGCAGAATAATCCAGGGACAGAGCGGGCGGCGGAGATGAGTTGGTGGAGGTGCAGTGGCAGATCCAATAATGGCTCGGCAGTCGCCGACAACCAGGCGGGGGTTGGGTGAAGGTTCGGGAGATTGATGTTCATGGCTAACGATCCGGCAGGGAATGGATGTCAGGTCAGAGCTTATGAAGGGTGATGATCAGGACCAGGTGTGCAGATCGCTGATGAGATGCAGGTGCGGGTAATCGGGAGATCTCCCGCCTAGCAACGTCGCCCGGCAACCAGGCAGGGAGCGTTCAAGAACCTTCAGGAACAGGAGATTCAGGGCAGAAAACTGGCAACACAGGCAGGAACCGACTCAGGACGCAGGGTTCATGACAGTACCCCCCCCTCCGACGAACGCCACCGGGCGGACTACCCGGAGCGCCAGGATGGAGCGGTGAAGTCATGAAGGAGGTCAGCATCAAGGATCTGACGCCGAGAATCCAACTCCTCTCTTCAGGCCCATACCCCTCCCAGTCCACGAGATACTGGAAACCCCGGCCCCGCCCGTCTGGAATCCATATCGGCGCACCGTGTAGGCATGACCACCTCCGATCATCCGAGGAGGAGGAGGAGGAGGCGGAGGGGGCAACAGAGGACTGAGGAGAACAGGCTTGAGGCAGGAGACATGAAAGGTGGGATGGACTCTGAGCGTTCTAGGTAACTCGGTCGAACCACAACAGGATTGATCACTTTCTCCACCACAAACAGACCAATGAACTCGGTGACAGTTTCTTAGACTCAGTCCGCAGAGGAAGTTCCCGTGTGGCCAACCAGACCCTATCTCCGATGGTATAGGTGGGGGCGGGAATCCGGCGGCGATTCGCCTGGAGCTGATACCGGTCAGAAACTCTCAGGAGGGCCTTTCTGGCCCGATGCCAGGTCCGGTGGCAACGCGAATGTGGGCCTGAACAGGGCACTGAGAGATCCCTCTCCTGAGAAGGAAACAAGGGAGGTTGGTAGCCATACAGGCACTGGAAGGGAGACATCCCAGTGGCAGATGTAGGGAGAGTATTGTGGGCATACTCAACCCAAGGCAACTGAGAGACCCAGGAGGTGGGGTTGGAGGAGACAAGGCAGCGTAGCGTGGATTCCATCTTCTGGTTGCCTCTCTCCGCCTGACCATTAGATTGGGGGTGAAAACCAGATCTGAGACTGACTGTAGCTCCAAGGGAGGCTTGGAAATGGGCACAAAGTGGGCGAACTTGCTGAATCTGTCCACGATAGTCAGAATGACCGTGTTCCCCTCAGAAGAGGGCAACCCAGTGACAAAGTCCAGGGCCAGATGCGACCATGGTCGCGCGGGGAATAGGGAGGGTGAAGTAGTCCAGAGCTGGGCCAATTGGCACTCTTATTCTGTGCACACACTGGACAGGCAGCAACAAACCTCTGAGTATCTTCTCCCATGGCAGGCCACCATAATCGTCTGCGAAGTAACGCCATCGTCCGAGCCACGCCAGGGTGACAAGCCATCTTGCTGGCGTGGGACCATTTGAGGACAGCAGAACGAACCGACTCCAGGCACAAACAACCGACCGGGTGGACTGTTACCGGGACCGGGCTGCGTCCGAAGGGCCGCCATAACCTCCTCCTCAATCCTCCACATAACTGCTCCCACGACACAGTTCCGGGGAAGAATCGTCTCGGTCTTGGCCCCACTCTCCTCCGTCTTGGAGAACATCCGGGAGAAGGCGTCCGCCTTGCTGTTCTTAGACCCAGGTCGGAACGTCAGGGAAAAATTAAAGTGTCCGAAAAACAAAGCCCACCTGGCCTGACGGGAGTTGAGATGTCTAGCCGATTGCAAGTAAGCAAGATTCTTGTGGTCAGTCCAGACAATAAACGGTTGCTCCGCCCCCTCCAACCAGTGGCACCACTCCTCCAAGGCAAGCTTCACTGCGAGAAGCTCCCGGTTACCCATTGTAGTTCCTCTCCGCAGACGAAAGACGGCGAGAGTAGTAGGCGCAGGATGGAGTTTACCGTCAGTGGAGCATCGCTGGGACAGGATGGCGCCAACCCCCACATCAGACGCATCCACTTCAACGGCCGAACTGACGGGCCGTGTCAGGTTGAGAGAGAATCGGTGCGTTGGTGAATCGCCTCTTCAAATCCAGGAAACGCTCGGTCCGCCTCAGGATTCCAACTGAAGGTCCTGGTACAGGAAGTCAGGGCAGTTAAAGGAGCGGCCACACGGCTGTAATCCCGGATGAAGCTGCGATAGAAATTCGCAAACCCCAGAAACCTCTGGAGCTGCAATCTCGTACCGGGCTGGGCCCAATCCAGAACCGCCCTAACCTTCTCCTGGTCCATCCTAATCTCTCCCCTGGAGATGATGTACCCGAGGAAGGATGTAGTGATGGGCATGAAACTCACACTTCTCGGCCTTCACGAACAGGCGATTCTCCAACAATCGCTGCAGAACCTGCCTGACATGCTGGACGTGGCTGGAAGGTTCCTTCGAGAAAGATAAGAATGTCATCCAGGTAAACAAACACAAAGAGACCGATCATATCTCTCAGGACATCATTCACCATACTCTGGAACACTGCTGGAGCATTGGTCAGTCCAAACGGCATCACCTGATACCTCGAGTGACCCATCGGTGTATTGAAACCCGTCAACCACTCGTCCCCCTCTCTGATCCGGGACCAGGTGATACGCATTGCGTAGGTCCAGCTTGGTGAACACAGTAGCACCCTGTAAGAGTCGAAGGCAGAGCTCATCAAGGGCAGGGGATACTTGTTCTTGACCGTGATATCATTCAACCCCCGATAATCAATACGGTCGAAGAGAGCCATCCTTCTTACCCACAAAGAAGAATCCTGCCCCCAGGGGTGATGACGAGGGACGAATGAGACCAGCAGCTAGGGACTCCTTGATGTAGGTCTCCAAAGCCTCACGTTCAGGTCGGGAGATGCTGTATAACCGTCCCTTGGGATAGACAGCTCCAGGGAACAGGTTTATGGCACAATCATATGGTCAGTAGGGAGGGAGTGACAGAGCCCTCTGCTTCTGAACACTTCCCCCAAATCGTGATATGTCTCGGGAACCAGGGACAAATCTAGTTTAGCCTCAATCACCTGACTGGGAACAGAATGGGAACAGGCAGTCTTGAGGCAGTTAGCATGACAATCAATGCTCCAACTAGTTACCTTGCCAGTCACCCAATCGAACGTTTGGATTGTGTTCTTTCAGCCAGGGGTATCCAAGGACCAGAGGATCATGGGAAGAAGGCAGAATGAAGAATGAGATAACCTCAGAATGATTCCCTAACAACAGCATCTTAACCGGTTCAGTCCTCATCGTGATACGTGCCAGACTACTGCCGTTCAGAGTGGTAGCTTCAATGGCTTCCGGTAATCGCTCCTTGGAAAGCCCCAGCTGTTCCACCACGTCGGCATCAATAAAGCTTCCATCGGCACCTGAATCGTCGAAGCGTTAATCGCTAAACTCTGATTCCTGTTCATGAGGGTAGCCGGAAACGAGGTCCGACAGAGGTATTGAGAGGTTGAAACTGGCTCGCTAAAAGTCCTCCCAACTTTAGCTTGAGCCGAGCGGTTTGACGACCGCCGGGAACAAGTGGAGATGTAATGTCCCGAACTACCACAGTAGAGGCAGCGGTTGGTCTTACGTCTATGTTGGCGCTCCTCCTTGGTTAACCCGTGCCGCCCCACTTGCATGGGTTCAGAATCTGGAGGCAGGACCTCTCCACTAATCCTGTGTGGTGGACAATGATCGACGCATTCTGGTCCACCCCCTGACCCGACTGGAAACTGAGAAGCTTCGATTGATTGGACGGGCCCCATTGCTTCTCCCTCCTTCTCTCTCGAACTCTGTTATCCACCCGAATAGACAAGGCTACCAAGCTGTCCAGGTCACTAGGCTCCGGATAGGAGATCAACTCATCCTTGAGTTGCTCCGACAGCCCCTGGTAAAAGGCCGCTTGCAGTGACTCCTCATTCCACCAACTCTCCACAGCCAATGTCCTGAATTCGATAACGAAGTCGGCAACACTGCGAGTTCCTTGGCGAAGAGAAAACAGGCGCTTAGCTGCGTCCTTACCTCGGACGGGATGGTCAAACAGCTTCCTCATCTCGGCCGTGAACTCCTGGTATGAAGCCATGCAGGTGTCCTGTCGTTCCCATACGGCTGAAGCCCACTCCAGAGCTCTACCACGCAGCAATTAAATGACAAAGGCTATCCTAGCCTTGTCTGTGGCATAAGAGTGGGGCTGTAGATCGAACACTAATCCACACTGCATAAGAAAAGAACGGCATCTTCCCAACTCCCCCTCATATTTATCAGGCGTCGGAACCTTGGGCTCACGGAAGGGCACAGCTCCAGAAGCGGCAGGCGAGATGGGTGAAACCGGTAGTGGATTCTCCACCGGCAAACTGAGCTGAGCCTGGATCCTTCGTCAGACTGGTAGAAAAGTTCCGAACTGACAACGCTATCTCCTGTAGTGCCGTACTATGTTGTCCCAACATCTTCTACTGATGGGTAATGGCATGGCGAACAGAGTCCAGGTCCACTGGGTTCATTTCTGGCCGGATCGTTCTGTCACGGTTTTCTAAGCCAGAACCCAGAAGCAGACCAGGACAAGGTGAGTTGAAACGAAGGTGAGTATTTATTAACAGATTCAAAAAACGATGCAGAATAATCCAGGGGACAGAGCGGGCGGCGGAGATGAGTTGGTGGAGGTGCAGTGGCAGATCCAAATGGCTCGGCAGCCGCCTACAACCAGGCAGGGGTTGGGTGAAGGTTCCGGGGAGATTGATGTTCATGGCTAACGATCCGACAGGGAATGGATGTCGGTCAGAGCTTATGAAGGGTGATGATCAGGACCAGGTGTGCAGATCGCTGATGAGATGCGGTGCGGGTAATCGGGAGATCTCCCGCCTAGCAACGTCGCCCGGCAACCAGGCAGGGAGCGTTCAAGAACCTTCAGGAACAGGAGATTCAGGGCAGAAAACTGGCAACACAGGCAGGAACCGACTCAGGACGCAGGGTTCATGACATGAAGATGGGTCGTGGATGGGTCTTCCAGCATTTATTTATTTATTTTATTTCACCTTTATTTAACCAAGTAAGCCAGTTGAGAACAGGTTCTCATTTACAACTGCGACCTGGCCAAGATAAAGCAAAGTAGTGCAATAAAAACAACACAGAGTTACATATGGGGTAAAAAACATAAAGTCAGAAATACAACAGAAAATATATATACAGTGTGTGCAAATGTAGCAAGTTATGGAGGTAAGGCAATAAATAGGCTATAGTGCAGAATAATTACAATAGTATTAACACTGGAATGCTAGATGTGCAAGAGATTATGTGCAAATAGAGATACTGGGGTGCAAAAGAGCAAAATAAATAACAATATAGGGATGAGGTAGTTGGGTGGGCTAATTTCAGATGGGCTGTGTACAGGTGCAGTGATCGGTAAGGTGCTCTGACAACTGATGCTTAAGTTATTGAGGGAGATAAGAGTCTCCAGCTTCAGAGATTTTTGCAATTCGTTCCAGTCATTGGCAGCAGAGAACTGGAAGGAATGGCGGCCAAAGGAGGTGTTGGCTTTGGGAATGACCAGTGAGATATACCTGCTGGAGCGCAGACTACGGGTGGTGCTGCTATGGTGACCAATGAGCTAAGATAAGGCGGGGATTTGCCTAGCAGTGATTTATAGATAGGCCTGGAGCCAGTGGGTTTGACCCGAACATGTAGTGAGGACCAGCCAACAAGAGCGTACAGGTCACAGTGGTGGGTAGTGTATGGGGCTTTGGAGACAAAACTGATGGCACTGTGATAGACTACATCCAATTTGCTGAGTAGAGTGTTGGAGGCTATTTTGTAAATTACATCGCCGAAGTCAAGGATGACAGCATGACAACAACCCGAAACACACAGCCAGGGCAACTAAGGAGTGGCTCCGTAAGAAGCATCTCAAGGTCCTGGAGTGGCCTAGCCAGTCTCCAGACCTGAACCCAATAGAAAATCTTTGGAAGGAGCTGAAAGTCCGTATTGCCCAGCGACAGCCCCGAAACCTGAAGGATCTGGAGAAGGTCTGTATTGAGGAGTGAGCCAAAATCCCTGCCTCAGTGTGTGCAAACCTGGTCAAGACCTACAGGAAACGTATGATCTCTGTAATTGCAAACAAATGTTTATGTACCAAATATTAAGTTCTGCTTTTCTGATGTATCAAATACTTATGACTTCCGTCTCGCTTCCGCATTGTCTCCGTGCTGCTGTGCTGTTTGTTGCTACTTGGCTACCTGCCAAACTATTCACGTTTTACTTTTAATAAACGTTTAATCAATCTCTGTGTTCAACAAATTTACCAACTTTTTAGTTTTGTCCTCACTCATCTTTTTTCGTTAAACTTTTTTCACCCCCGGACGTTTTATCCCGAGACAGAAGAGTCATTTTCCTGTGCGTATTTAGCTGCCAATTTTACTTTATTTTCCATCGCAACTTTTTTCCCTTATTCAACTTTTTCACTCGGACGCTTTATCTGGACATGGTTCGTCAACATCTTCAACAGCCGAAGCTAAGTAGTAACATTAACATGATGTCTTCTAATTGCAGTCGCTGTACTCATAATATACAGGAGAACGATCGCCTTACGGCAGAATAGCTGTGCTGCAAGCCCAGCTTCAGACGCAATCGTTAGGCAAGGGTAATTTCAGTGTAGGAAAGGAAGAAACAGCGTCTGTGCCACCAGTAAGTACAGACAGTAGCGTTAGTATAAATCCCCCGCTACAGTCCCCGCAGGCCGGACAACTTTCTCATGGCTTCTGGAGGAAATACTGTTGGAATGCTCAACCGGTGTCGCTCATTCAGCCGACAGGAAACCTTCAACCGGTTTTCCCCATTATGTAGCGAGTCGGAGTCTGAGTCTGAGTCTTCTCTTGTCTCTACTCCTCCCGTTACGGGGTCTGAGGCCTCGGAAGGCTCCACCATTAGCTCTGACAAATTGAAAACCCTAGTCATTGGCGACTCCATTACCCGCAGTATTAGACTTAAACGAATCACCCAGCGATCATACACTGTTTACCAGGGGGCAGGGCTACCGACGTTAAGGCTAATCTAAAGATGGTGCTGGCTAAAGCTAAAACTGGCGAGTGTAGAGAGTATAGAGATATTGTTATCCACGTCGGCACCAACGATGTTAGGATGAAACAGTCAGAGGTCACCAAGTGCAACATAGCTTCAGTGTGTAAATTAGCTAGAAAGATGTGTCGGCATCGAGTAATTGTCTCTGGCCCCCTCCCAGTTAGGGGAAGTGACGAGCTCTACAGCAGAGTCTCAGCACTCAATCGCTGGTTGAAAACTGTTTTCTGCCCCTCCCAAAAGATAACATTTGTGGATAATTGGCCCTCTTTCTGGGACTCACCCACAAACAGGACCAAGCCTGACCTGCTGAGGAGTGACGGACTCCATCCTAGCTGGAGGGGTGCTCTCCTCTTATCTACCAACATAGATAGGGCTCTAACTCCTCTAGCCCCACAGTGAAATAGGGTGCAGGCCAGGCAGCAGGCTGTTAGCCAACCTGCCAGCTTAGTGAGTCTGCCAAAGCATAGTCAGTGATAGTCAGCTCCAGCCATACCCATTGAGACTGTGTCTGTGCCTCGACCTAGGTTGGGCAAAACTAAACATGGCGGTGTTCACCCTAGCAATCTTATTAGGATAAAGACCTCCTCCATTCCTGCCATTATTGAAAGAGATCGTGATACCTCACATCTCAAAATAGGGTTACTTAATGTTAGATCCCTCACTTCAAAAGCAGTCATAGTCAATGAACTAATCACTGATCATAATCTTGATGTGATTGGCCTGACTGAAACATGGCTTAAGCCTGATGAATTTGCTGTGTTAAATGAGGCCTCACCTCCTGGTTACACTAGTGACCATATTCCCCGTGCATCCCGCAGGGGGGGGTGTTGCTAACATTTCCGATAGCAAATTTCAATTTACAAAAAAAAATGGCGTTTTCATCTTTTGAGCTTCTAGTCATGAAATCTATGCAGCCTACTCAATCACTTTTATAGCTACTGTTTACAGGCCTCCTGGGCCATATACAGCGTTCCTCTCTGAGTTTCCTGAATTCCTATCAGACCTTGTAGTCATAGCAGATCATATTCTAATTTTTGGTGATTTTAATATTCACATGGAGAAGTCACAGACCCACTCCAAAAGTCTTTCGGAGCCATCATCGACTCAGTGGGTTTTGTCCAACATGTCTCTGGACCTACTCACTGCCACAGTCATACTCTGGACCTGGTTTTGTCCCATGGAATAAATGTTGTAGATCTTAATGTTTTTCCACAAAATCCTGGACTATCGGACCACCATTTTATTACGTTTGCAATCGCAACAAATAATCTGCTCAGACCCCAACCAAGGAGCATCAAAGTCGTGCTATAAATTCTCAGACAACACAAAAATTCCTTGATGCCCTTCCAGACTCCTTCTGCCTACCCAAGGATGTCAGAGGACAAAAATCAGTTAACCACTTAACTGAGGAACTCAATTTAACCTTCGCAATACCTAGATGCAGTTGCACCCCTAAAAACGAAAAACATTTGTCATAAGAAACTAGCTCCCTGGTATACAGAAAATACCCGAGCTTTGAAGCAAGCTTCCAGGAAATTGGAACGGAAATGGCGCCACACCAAACTGGAAGTCTTCCGACTAGCTTGGAAAGACAGTACCGTGCAGTACCGAAGAGCCCTCACTGCTGCTCGATCATCCTACTTTTCCAACTTAATCGAGGAAAATAAGAATAATCCAAAATTTCTTTTTGATACTGTTGCAAAGCTAACTAAAAAGCAGCATTCCCCAAGAGAGGATGGCTTTCACTTCAGCAGTAATAAATTCATGAACTTCTTTGAGGAAAAGATCATGACCATTAGAAAGCAAATTACGGACTCCTCTTTGAATCTGCGTATTCCTCCAGGGCTTAGCTGTCCTGGATCTGCACAGCTCTGCGAGGGCCTGGGATCGGGAGAGACACTTAAGTGTTTTAGTACTATAATTCTTGACACAATGATGAAAATAATCATGGCCTCTAAACCTTCAAGCTGCATACTGGATCCTATTCCTACTAAACTGCTGAAGGAGCTGCTTCCTGTGCTTGGCCCTCCTATGTTGAACATAATAAACAGCTCTCTATCCACCGGATGTGTACCAAACTCACTAAAAGTGGCAGTGATAAAGCCTCTCTTGAAAAAGCCAAACCTTGACCCGGAAAATATAAAAAACTATGGCCTATATCGAATCTTCCATTCCTCTCAAAAATTTTAGAAAAAGCTGTTACGCAGCAACTCACTTGCCTTTCTGAAGACAAACAATGTATACGAAATGCTTCAGTCTGGTTTTAGACCCCATCATAGCACTGAGACTGCACTTGTGAAGGTGGTAAATGACCTTTTAATGGCGTCAGACCGAGGCTCTGCATCTGTCCTCGTGCTACTAGACCTTAGTGCTGCCTTTGACACCATCGATCACCACATTCTTTTGGAGACTGGAAACCCAAATTGGTCTACACGGACAAGTTCTGGCCTGGTTTAGATCTTACCTGTCGGAAAGATATCAGTTTGTCTCTGTGAATGGTCTGTCCTCCGACAAATCAACTGTACATTTCGGAGTTCCTCAAGGTTCCGTTTAGGACCACTATTGTTTTTCACTATATATTTTACCTCTTGGGGATGTTATTCGAAAACATAATGTTAACTTTCACTGCTATGCGGATGACACACGCTGTACATTTCAATGAAACATGGTGAAGCCCCAAAATTGCCCTCGCTAGAAGCCTGTGTTTCAGACATAAGGAAGTGGATGGCTGAAAACTTTTTACTTTCTAAACTCGGACAAAACAGAGATGCTTGTTCTAGGTCCCAAGAAACAAAGAGATCTTCTGTTAAATCTGACAATTCATCTTGATGGTTGTAAAGTCGTCTCAAATAAAACTGTGAAGGACCTCGAGCGTTACTCTTGACCCTGATCTCTCTTTTGTGAACATATCAAGACTGTTTCAAGGACAGCTTTTTTTCCATCTACGTAACATTGCAAAAATCAGAAATTTTCTGTCCAAAAATGATGCGAAAAAATTAATCCATGCATTTATTACTTCTAGGTTAGACTACTGCAATGCTCTATTTTCCATCTACCCGGATAAAGCACTAAATAAACTTCAGTTAGTGCTAAATACGGCTGCTAGAATCCTGACTAGAACAAGAAATTTGATCATATTACTCAGTGCTAGCTTCCCTACACTGGCTTCCTGTTAAGGCAAGGGCTGATTTCAAGGTTTTACTGTTAACCTATAAAGCGTTACATGGGCTTGCTCCTACCTATCTTTCCGAGTTGGTCCTGCCGTACATACCAATACGTACGCTACGGTCACAAGACGCAGGCCTCCTAATTGTCCCTAGAATTTCTAAGCAAACAGCGGGAGGCAGGGCTTTCTCCTATAGATCTCCATTTTTATGGAACAGTCTGCCTACCCATGTGAGAGACGCAGACTCGGTCTCAACCTTTAAGTCTTTACTGAAGACTTATCTCTTCAGTAGGTCATATGATTGAGTGTAGTCTGGCCCAGGAGTGTGAAGGTGAGCGGAAAGGCTCTGGAGCAACGAACAGCCCTTGCTGTCTCTGCCAGGCCGGTTCCCCCTCTCCACTGGGGTTCTCTGCCTCTAACCCTGTTGCAGGGGCTGAGTCACTGGCTTGCTGGTGCTCTTTCATGCCGTCCCTGGGAGGGGTGCGTCACTTGAGTGGGTTGAGTTACTGACGTGATCTTCCTGTCTGGGTTGGCGCCCCCCCTTGGTTTGTGCTGTGGTGGAGACCTCTGTGGGCTATACTCGGCCTTGTCTCAGGATTGTAAGTTGGTGGTTGAGGATATCCCTCTGGTGGTGCGGGGCTGTGCTTTGTGCAGAGTGGGTGGGGTTATATCCTTCCTGTTTGGCCCTGTCCGGGGTTTCTTCGGATGGGGCCACAGTGTCTCCGGACCGCTCCTGTCTCAGCCTCCAGTATTTATGCTGCAGTAGTTTATGTGTCGGGGGGCTGGGGTTAGTTGGTTATACCTGGAGTACTTCTCCTGTCTTATCCAGTGTCCTGTGTGAATTTAAGTATGCTCTCTCTAATTCTCTCGTTCTCTCTTTCTCTCTGAGAACCTGAGCCCTAGGACCATACGTCAGGACTACCGGGCATGATGACACCTTGCTGTCCCCAGTCCGCCTGGCCTTGCTGCTATTCCAGTTTCAACTGTTCTGCCTGCGATTCTCCGAAACCCCTACCTGTCCCAGACCTGCTGTTTTCAAATCTTAATGATCGGCTAGAAAAGCCAACTGAGAGACCTGAGCCCTAGGACCATCGTCGGGACTACCGCCGTGGTGACTCCTTGCTGTCCCCAGTCCGCCTGGCCTTGCTGCTATTCCAGTTTCAACTGTTCTGCCTGCGGTTATGGAACCCCTACCTGTCCCAGACCTGCTGTTTTCAACTCTTAATGATCGGCTATGAAAAGCCAACTGAGATTTATTCCTGATTATTATTTGACCATGCTTGTCACTTATGAACATTTTTGAACATCTTGGCATGGTTCTGTTATAATCTTCACCCGGCACAGCCAGAAGAGGACTGGCCACCCCTCATAGCCTGGTTCCTCTCTAGGTTTCTTCCTAGGTTTTCGCCTTTCTAGGGAGTTTTTCCTTGCCACCGTGCTTCTACACCTGCATTACTAGCTGTTTGGGGTTTTAGGCTGGGTTTCTGTACAGCACTTCGAGATATTAGCTGATGTAAGAAGGGCTATATAAAATAAAATTGATTGATTGATTGATTATGTCATGCAATAAAATGCAAATTAATTACTTAAAAATCATACAATGTGATTTTCTGGATTTTTTTACAGACCTCTACATGCTTTGTAAGTAGGAAAACCTGCAAAATCGCAGTGTATCAAATACTTGTTCTCCCCACTGTATATAAAGTGTAATATTGGGGTGCAATTTCAAAATTGAATACATTTCAACTCTATACCTGACATGGTACAGGTGTCTTCTTTCTTTAAACCCATATCCATGTGTGTGAGGTGTATACTTTTGTTTCAAAGTAGATTTGTTTAAGACTACCAAGAAACACTCTGTGTGACCCTGATTTAGCCCACTGCAGTATAAAAATGGTAGGTATTTAATATACCCTTGTTTGTTTCTTTGGAGTTCATCAACACAAGCATAAGGCACCAGCTGTACCAGATGTATGTGACACATCAAATAGTATCATTTGACATGTATTTCCTTGACAGGTACGAGCCGGCCAAACAGCGTTCGACACGTTGCCTCAGTTTCCACAGTCTATTGAGCTCTGTAGACCTAACCTCAAGGGTGCTTTCACATGTCCGGATCCTGGAGCGTTTGATACCCTGATCCGCGCTATAAAGCATGTGTGAAACACAAACGAACCTACGGGGACTCAAACCTGTACTGATCTACTTATGTTTCCAAATAACGTCTATTAATTGGATGAATATAGGATTAGTGTCATGCCCTTGTTATAAATGTCTGGCACAATTATGAGGGACATTTTCCCAATCTATTTGTTCCTTCTCAGGATAAGACAACACATCACCATAGAGCACAACAACTCGAATTAAGAAACAGTGCATTCAAACGTGCAGGTTTGTTTTTATTAATTAATGTTTTTTCCCTCATAATTTTTATTAATCACAAAGTAGAATTCAGCTCCAGTGTTGTCTGGCTGGTAGACCTGACAAAATAATCAGTTTATCCTCTCATTTGAATCCAAGGCACACAAAGCAGGCCTTTAATGAGCTTCCTGTTAAATGTGTCTTAGAGACAAAAACAAAGCCTAACTTTATTCATTAGAAGACCTCTGTAGACTCCTGAGGTCAAAGTGGCATTCAGTGGAACAGGAGAGACATCAACAACCAAATATCATTAAAACGAGGTACGTTGGTGGATGTAATGTACACTAGTTAATTAGTCTTGCTTGTCAATGGGCGAAACAATGGTACAGGAAGGTCTGTGTGCATGTTGGTTATTAAACACAGCAGACATTAAATCCGACCAATTCCATGGAGACGCACTAGATTTTCAAACTAATTTAAATTGTTCATACATCAACAGGGTGTTTGTGGTTGGATTACCTATTATGCTCAGATATTCATGACAAGTTAACCTCCATGTTTGACCTCCAGTCAGTTTGTCAACTTTTCCAAAATAGTAACTTTCACTAATTAAACAGCACTGATTATATATGAACTCATTTGGAACCATATGGAGGGATGCAATCCGGTTTCGAGCTGGTCATGGGTGCACTTCAGCCACGCTCAAGGTCCTAAACGATATAATTCTTATTGGCAGACTAAATAGCCTTGGTTTCTCAAATGACTGCCTCGCCCTGGTTCACCAACTACTTCTCAGATAGAGTTCAATGTGTCAAATCGGAGGGCCTGTTGTCTGGACCTATGGCAGTCTCTATGGGGGTGCCACAGGGTTCAATTCTTGGGCCGACTCTTTTCTCTGTGTATATCAATGATGTCGCTCTTGCTGCTGGTGACTCTCAGATCCACCTCTACGCAGACGACACCATTTTGTATACATCTGGCCCTTCATTGGACACTGTGTTAACAAACCTCAAACGAGCTTCAATGCCATACAACACTCCTTCAGTAGCCTCCAACTGCTCTTAAACACTAGTAAAACTAAATGCATGCTCTTCAACCGAACGCTGCTTGCACCCGCCCACCCGACTAGAATCACTACTCTCGACGGGTCTGACCTAGAGTATGTGGACAACTACAAATACCTAGGTGTCTGGTTAGACTGTAAACTCTCCTTCCAGACTCACATTAAGGATCTCCAATCCAAAGTTAAATCTAGAATCGGTTTCCTATTTCGCAACAAAGCCTCCTTCCTCATGCTGCCAAACATGCCCTCGTAAAACTGACTATCCTACCGATCCTTGACTTCGGCGATGTCATTTACAAAATAGCCTCCAACACTCTACTCAGCAAATTGGATGTAGTCTATCACAGTGCCATCCGTTTTGTCTCCAAAGCCCCATATACTACCCACCACTGTGACCTGTACGCTCTTGTTGGCTGGTCCTCACTACATATTCGTCGCCAAACCCACTGGCTCCAGGCCATCTATAAATCACTGCTAGGCAAATCCCCGCCGTATCTTAGCTCATTGGTCACCATAGCAACACCCACCCGTAGTATGCGCTCCAGCAGGTATATCTCACTGGTCATCCCCCAAAGCCAACACCTCCTTTGGCCGCCATTCCTTCCAGTTCTGTGCTGCCAATGACTGGAACAAATTGCAAAAATCTCTGAAGCTGGAGACACTTATCTCCCTCACTAACTTTAAGCATCAGTTGTCAGAGCACCTTACCGATCACTGCACCTGTACACAGCCCATCTGAAATTAGCCCACCCAACTACCTCATCCCTATATTGTTATTTATTTTGCTAATTTGTACCCCAGTATCTCTATTTGCACATCATCTCTTGCACATCTATCATTCCAGTGTTAATACTAATTGTAATTATTTTGCACTATAGCCTATTTATTGCCTTACCTCCATAACTTGCTACATTTGCACACACTGTATATATATTTTTTTTTCTGTTGTATTTTTGACTTTGTTTTGTTTTACCCCATATGTAACTCTGTGTTGTTGTTTTTATCGCACTGCTTTGCTTTATCTTGGCCAGGTCGCAGTTGTAAATGAGAACTTGTTCTCAACTGGCTTACCTGGTTAAATAAAGGTGAAATAAATAAAAAATAAAAATCAGTAGAATGGCTCTTCAACAACCAGCCCTAGTTTGTTGTGTCAGTGATGAGATTATCAACAGTTTTGAGACTTTTTGAATAATGTATAATTTTGTAAGCATCCGTTGCCATGGCAATAAATAGATGCAGTCCTTTAGCAAATCATTTCACAGTGTGAGTTTTCCATTTAACATTTCAATAGAGCAAGGAGGACAAAACCCAACTGCATTTACTAAGAGTAAAGGCCAAGCCCACTATGGCGGGTAATGTAACCTTTACAGACCCACCAATAAACAAAATGTCAATCGGAGAGGAAAATGCATTTGGTTTCCACAGAGACAAAAGGAATATTGATAATCCATTACGGTGTGTAGTAGCATGAAATACCAAAACAACACAATCAGAGTAATAGAGAAGGGAATTTCATTAACAGATAGTGGTGATTGGATTACATCTCTCTCTCTCTCTCTCTCTCTCTCTCTCTCTCTCTCTCTCTCTCTCTCTCTCTCTCTCTCTCTCTCTCTCTCTCTCTCTCTTTCTCTCCCTCTCTCTCTCTCTCTCTCTCACTCTCTCTCTCTCTCTCTCTCCCTCGCTCTCTCTCTTTCTCTCTTTTTCTCTTTCTCTCTCTGTTTCTCTCTCGCTCTCTCTTTCTCTCTTTCTGTTTCTCTCTCGCTCTCTCTTTTTCTCTCTCTGTTTCTCTCTCTTTCTTTCCCTTTCTCGCTCTCTCAACAGGTATTTCCACACATATTTAACATGAATGTTCAAGTTTAATTTCCAGTTTTTTTTTCAGGTTTACTTTTCCTCTCTTTCATCTTATTATCCCATTTACCTTCCATCCATTAAATGTAAATTCACATTAGGACACACACACACACACACACACACCAAATTCCTGTTCCCAGTTCTCAGTTAAAGGATGGAATTATTAAATGGACTGTTCATGTTCAATTTGATAATGGAAACTTCAAAGCCCGTGGTGATACCCCTCCCTGAGAATCACCTGCTACCACTGCTAATTCCAAAATAGATATTCACTCACTTCAAACATGCCTTATCATCTAGCTGTTTCCATGGCATCAATAGCTTCATTGGCTCCGCTTAGTCAGTTAGATTGAGCAATGATTCATGTCACTGGGTAAGTAGAAGTTATCAGCCGTGATGTATTCACTGTGGTGGGACAGGAGAGTGCGGTGCTCAATCAAGTGGTACTATGGATGCAAAAACATCTCGCTTCCATCCAATCACAACAATTCAATTTTGTTGTAAAGTATCATATTGATATTGATATTCATTTAATCTAAAAGGAGAAAAATGTATACCAATGACAGTTTCTTTTATTTCATTCAATGAATTGCATCCCTTTATTTATTCAATCACCTTTCCTACAGCATTCACACACTGTTTCATTTTCCTTCTTTTCCTTTCCTCTCTTCTCTCAGTCATCCTGTTCTCATCCTCTCTTCTCTCAGTCATCCTGTTCTCATCCTCTCTTCTCTCAGTTATCCTGTTCTCATCCTCTCTTCTCTCAGTCATCCTTGTCACGATCGTCGGGAACAGAGGACCAAGGCGCAGCGTGGAAGGTGAACATATCTTTATTATTTGAGTAATACCACGAACAAAACAATAAACGATAACGTGACGTCCGCGGTTCTGACACAAACCTAAACAGGAACAAGATCCCACAAACACTGTGGGAAAACTGGCTGCCTAAGTATGGTTCCCAATCAGAGACAACAAGCAACAGCTGATACACGTTGCCTCTGATTGAGAACCACACCGGCCAACCTAGAAATACTAACCTAGAACGAAAAACAAATGAAAACTCACACCCTGGCTCAACATACTAGAGTCCCCAGAGCCAGGGCGTGACAGTACCCCCCCCCCCAAAGGCGCGGACTCTGACCGCGCCAACCAAACACCACAGGGGAGGGACCGGGTGGGCACTCCGCCTTAGCGGCGGATCCGGCTCCGGGCATGATCCCCACTCCCTCTCTAACCCCCCAAAGTACCCCTGGTCCGGTCTGGCCCTGCTGACCGGAGCTGGACTGCACACTGGTGGAGCGATTGCTCCAGCTCGGCGGCAGCAGCTGACCCGTGCCAACCAGGCACCGGTGGAACAGGCACGGGCTGTGCCGGACTGACGACGCACACCACTGGCCTGGTGTGGGGGAGCAGGAACGGGCGAGCCGGGCTGTCGAAACACACCCCTGACTTGGTGCGGGGAGCAGGAGCCGGGCCGGACCGGGCTGACGGGCGCACCAACTGACTTGGTGCAGGGGAGCAGGAACGGGCCGAGCCGGGCTGACAAAGCGCACCACTGACTTGGTGCGGGAGCAGGAACGGGCCGAGCTGGGCTGACGAAATGCACCACTGACTTGGTGCGGGGAGCAGGAGCGGGCCGGACCGTGCTGACGGGCGCACCACTGACTTGGTGCGGGAGCAGGAGCGGACCGGACCGGGCTGGCGGCGCACCACTGCCTTGGTGCGGGAGCAGGAATGGCCGACTGGGCTGGCGACGCGCACCACAGGCTTGGTGCGGGGAGCAGGAACAGGCCGGGCCGAGCTGGCGACGCGCACCGTAGGCTTGGTGCGAGTGGCAGGAACAGGCCGGACCGTACTGGGAACACACACCACTGGTCCCTACGCGGGGATCAGGAACAGGCCGGACCGGACTGGCAACACACCCCAGTACCTCTCGCCGTGCCTCTACATCCTCTTTCCCCCTGGTGACCAGTGACTCCCGTAACCTGGCGGCCTCCTGCTGCCCCGTCGTCCACGGCGTGAGCCCCCCCCTAAAAAATGTCTGGGCGTTTCTCCTACCCGTGGACCAGGTCTCCATGTCTCTCGCCAGACTTTCGCCCTTCTGCTTCCAAGTCCAGCCTCTCACTTCCTCACACGGCTTGACCCAGTCGAGGAGGCGAAGGAGATCCGCTAGAGATCTCCCTGGCGATGGCTCCTGGACACGCTGCTTGGTCCAGTCTTGGTGGGATCTTCTGTCACGATCGTCGGGAAGAGAGGAGGACCAGACCCTCATATCTCTCACCAGACTCTCACCCCACTGCTCCAAAGTCCAACCTCTCTGCTCTTCACTTGGCTTGGCCCAGTCGAGGTTGCAACGGAAGTGGTCTATGAGTGCCCGCTCATTTCACCCTGCATCTGCCGCTAGGGTCCGGAACTCCAGTGCAAACTCTTGGGCGCTCCTCATCCCCTGCCGGAGGTAGAATAGACGCTCCCCCGCCGCTTTCCCCTCAGGTGGATGGTCGAACACAGCCCGGAAGCGGCGGGAGAACTCCGCATATGTGATCGTTGCGGCGTCTATCCTCCTCCATTCGGCGTTGGCCCACTCCAACGCCTTGCCGGTGAGACAGGAGATGAGGGTGGAAGCGCTCTCGTGTCCCGAGGGCACCGGGTGTACGGTGGCTAGGTAGAGTTCGACTTGTAAAAGGAAACCCTGACACCCGGCAGCAGTGCCATCATACGCCCTCGGGAGCGAGAGCCGAATCCCACTGGGTTCCGGAGAGTGGGCAGGTGGACTGACCAATGGTGGTGTGGTAGGTGGAGGCGTGGGTACCCCTCTGGTCTCCCATCCACGGAGGGTAGTCATCACTTCATCGAGAGCGTTCCCGATCCGGTTGATTCGGACCTCCTGTCCACGAAGGCGCTCCTCGATTACCTCGGCCGACAAGGCTGCTCCTGCTGATTCCATGGAAATGGTGTGTAATTCTGTCAGGTCCGAGCGTGGATGTGGTGTGGAATCAAGCGCAGGACAACAGAGGCTTCGTTCAACAGTCTTTAGTGAAGACACAGAAAATAAACAAGACACACGGCTATAACCAAGCCGGACGGCAAGCGAACTTTACGCACACTGAGCACGGTACAAAATACAAAACAAAATGCGCACACTGTGCGAACACTCTCTCCAAACAAATCACGAGAGAGAGAAGTACTAGTAGCCCTAGCTGACAATAGGAACAAGATCCCACAAACACTGTGGGAAAACTGGCTGCCTAAGTATGGTTCCCAATCAGAGACAACAAGTAACAGCTGATACACGTTGCCTCTGATTGAGAACCACACCGGCCAACCTAGAAATACTAACCTAGAACAAAAAACAAATGAAAACTCACACCCTGGCTCAACATACTAGAGTCCCCAGAGCCAGGGCGTGACAATCCTGTTCTCATCCTCTCTTCTCTCAGTCATCCTGTTCTCATCCTCTTTTCTCTCAGTCATCCTGTTCTCATCCTCTCTTCTCTCAGTCATCCTGTTCTCATCCTCTCTTCTCTCAGTCATCCTGTTCTCATCCTCTCTTCTCTCAGTCATCCTGTTCTTATCCTCTCTTCTCTCAGTCATCCTGTTCTCATCCTCTCTTCTCTCTTCCTGTTTGTCATCCTCATTTAGATCTCGTGCCGAGGCGACGGAAAGGTTAAGTTGATTTCATTACTCAGTAATCTGAGGCGCTACAGACTTTGTCTTTATAATGCAGGTGTTGTCAGGACACCTGAGGGGTTGACATATACAGTATGTTTATTGTTTATCGTGGCATAGAGTATGAATATATAGAACACGCTCTGGGTGACTGGTCCCTCACCATAACCACTACTACTGTACATAGCCCTGTTCCTCATACAGTGCCTTGCAAATGTATTCATCCCCTTTGTGTTTTTGCTATTTTGTTGCATTACAACCTGTAATTTAAATGGATTTTTATTTGGATTTCATGTAATGGACATACACAAAATTGTCAAAATTGTTGAAGTGGAATGGAAAAAATAACTTGTTTCAAAAAATGCTAAAAAATAAATAACGGAAAAGTGGTGGTGCATATGTGTTCACCCCCTTTGCTATGAAGCCCCTAAATAAGATCTGGTACAATCAATTACCTTCAGAAGTCACATAATTAGTTAAATAAAGTCCACCTGTGTGCAATCTAAGTGTCACATGATCTGTCACATGATCTCAGTATATATACACCTGTTCTGAAAGGCCCTAGAGTGTGCAACGCCACTAAGCAAGGGGCACCACCAAGCAAGGTGCACCATGAAGACCACGAAGCTCTCCAAACAGGTCAGGGACAAAGTTGTGGAGAAGTACAGATCAGGGTTGGGTTATAAAAAAATATCTGAAACTTTGAACACCCCACGGAGCACCATTAAATCCATTATTAAAAAATTGAAAGAATATGGCACCACAACAAACCTGCCAAGAGAGGGCCACCCACCAAAACTCACGTACCAGGCAAGGAGGGCATTAATCAGAGAGGCAACAAAGACACCAAAGATAACCTTGAAGGAGCTGCAAAGGAATATCTGTCCATAGGACCACTTTAAGCTGTGCACTCCACAGAGCTGGGCTTTACAGAAGAGTGGCCAGAAAAAAGCCATTGCTTAAAGAAAAGAATAAGCAAACACGTTTAGTGTTCGCCAAAAGGCATGTGGGAGACTCCCCAAACATATGGAAGAAGGTACTGTGGTCAGATGAGACTAAAATTGAGCTTTTTGGCCATCAAGGAAAATGTCTAGCGCAAACCCAACACCTCTCATCACCCCGAGAACACCATCCCCACAGTGAAGCATGGTGGTGGCAGCATCATGCTGTGGGGATGTTTTTCATCGGAAGGGACTGAGTAACTGGTCAGAATTGAAGGAATGATGGATGGCGCTAAATACAGGGAAATCCTTGAGGGAAACCTGTTTCAGTCTTCCAGAGATTTGAGACTGGGATGGAGGTTCACCTTCCAGCAGGACAATGACTCTAAGCATACTGCTAAAGTAACACTCGAGTGGTTTAAGGGCAAACATTTAAATGCCTTGGAATGGCTTAGTCAAAGCCCAGACCTCAATCCAATTGAGAATCTGTGGTATGACTTAAAGATTGCTGTACACCAGCGGAACCCATCCAACTTGAATTAGCTGGAGCAGTTTTGCCTTGAAGAATGGGCAAAAATCCCATTGTCTAGATTTGCCAAGTTTATATAGACATACCCCAAGAGACTTGCAGCTGTAATTGCTGCAAAAGGTTGCTCTACAAAGTATTGACTTTGGGGGGTGAATAGTTATGCACGCTCAAGTTTTCTTCTTTTTTTTTGTGTCTTATTTGTTGTTTGTTTCACAAGAAAATTTTTTTGCATGTTCAAAGTGGTAGGCATGTTGTGTAAATCAAATGATACAAACCCCTTAAAAATATATTTTAATTCCAGGTTGTAAGGCAACAAAAAAATGCCAAAGGGGTTGAATACTTTGGCAAGCCACTGTATTACCTGATCACAGGAGGACTATCCGACAAACACACACACAGTCACAGCATGCACACACATTCATTGCTAATATCAGTACTCAAAACAATATCCACTATCAAATCCCAACATATTATAGTTTTTTTCATAAAAACCTGAATACCCGCAAAAAAGTCTGGAGAAACTTTTCCTCGAGACTACTTGCGAAGGACCAAAGGTATGTTACCTACAGGTATTCCAATGAGGGCCTGTGAGAGTCAGTGAGGCTTGTCGGCTGTATTGTCAGGGGACCAGGAGTCTGGGTTATACCTGCAGACAGACTAAGGAGGAGCATCACAGAGGGACCAGGAATACAGATAGAACCATAGAGACACATGTACCGGCCGTGGTGTAGTGACAGGATAGAAAGGAAAAGTCAACTAAGGCAGGACACTACACAGTTTTGTGGATTGATTCTCCTCTTTTGGATTGAGTTGTTTGAAGTGGGTTCATGTCACCATATCGGGTTCATGTCACCATAGTGGGTTCATGTCACCATAGTGGGTTCATGTCACCACATCGGGTTCATGTCACCATATCGGGTTCATGTCACCATATCGGGTTCATGTCACCATAGTGGGTTCATGTCACCACATTGGGTTCATGTCACCATAGTGGGTTCATGTCACCATAGTGGGTTCATGTCACCACATCGGGTTCATGTCACCATATCGGGTTCATGTCACCATATCGGGTTCATGTCACCATAGTGGGTTCATGTCACCATATCGGGTTCATGTCACCATATCGGGTTCATATCACCATAGTGGGTTCATGTCACCATAGTGGGTTCATGTCACCATATTGGGTTCATGTCACCATATCGGGTTCATGTCACCATATCGAGTTCATGTCACCATATTGGGTTCATGTCACCATGAATATGAATATATTAGCTTCTATATTAGTGAGATCTATTCAAAACTGGCCTCATGTCATATTAAATGTTGATGTGCCGTGCATGCTTTCAGAAGGCAGTGGTTAATTAGTGTGTGTGTGTGTGTGTGTGTCAGTGAAGGGTGAAAATGGAAGGCATATACGATAAACATTGTTTTGACATTTCTTGACAGTGTCACTTTATCTACCGTTGTCCTGGCAACAGTAACGCACACCATGTAGAATAACTATTTGCCAGTGATTGCTTTTTCAACTTGAATGAAAAACTCTTGACATCCACTTTGACATTATGCACTGAAGCACTGCATATTCTATAATTGTTCAACAGATCCAGCTCACACGTTGTTTCCTGAGTAATCCACACTTTGACAATGGAAAATAACATTGATTTAATCAAGAAACTTAATGTGCCCCACAACAGCTGCATGTGGTCAACATCTGGTCTTATTTTGTAACACAGAACCTGTCCTACATAAAAGCCATGCAGAGTCCTCTGACATGCTGTGTCTTTGTGTGATACGGACTGTGGCCAAGGGAGAGTTGTGCGCTGGGCGAGAGAGTTCAACATGCTTACCCCAGATTAAGGGTGGTCTATACGTTTCATACAGGGACCATCTCTCGGGAGATAAACCACACAGGGACCTAATCCCTCACTCTCTCCATCAAAGTCAGACAGACAGTGCTCCAAAGCTTCAATCACTAAAGGCCCAAGGCTTACGCCTTACGCTCATCCTCACATCAGACTCTCCCCTCCCCACAGGCCTGCCACTATGTGCATTACAACTCTGTGGTGAGGATGGAGAGATAGAATATGGAGGTGGAGGATGGAGAGATTGGAGGATTTGGAAGATGGCAGTTGGACGAATCAGTTATATCTGACAGAGGGACAGAGTTATTGGTGCCATAGTATACAGAGAAGCATTGTCAGCGACACACAACATAGGACAGAGGGGGGCCAGTATGAAAAAATGTATGCCCTCACTAACTGTAAGTCGCTCTGGATAAGAGCGTCTGCTAAATGACTAAAATGTTTTTAAAAAATAACATAATACATACATTCCAGTTCACCCCTGTTATACAGGACACATTGTACACTTCTCATATAGCCACATACGTAATACATGTTGCACATTTCCCTCACACATTCTGCCAGAGGTGTACTATGCTGGTTAGGTATTTGATGGACAAGTCAGTGAGTAGACACTCTAGTGTATGGTATTGTTCAATAGGAGTCTTCTTCCACTGAAGTGGCACAATAGACATGAATACAGAGCAGTTTTCACATTGCATTGCCCTGCTTCACTACGCTATCCATTCTGTTTTCCATGACCCATTATTGTAATTCCGCACACTTTATGTAAATGCTTTGACACATATGGCAGGTAGCTTAGTGGTTAAGAGTGTTGTGCCAGTAACCGAAAAGTCGCTGGTTCTAATCCCCGAAGCCGACTAGGTGAAAAATCTGTCGATGTGACCTTGAGCAAGGCACTTAACCCTAATTGCTCCTGTAAGTCTGCTAAATGACGTAAATGTAAAATATGTTATTTGGCGCAGGCGTTGACATATCAACAGAAATATGGTGCGAGGGAGAAGACACAAACTCAACTCGTTACCGTGCAATTGACCCAAGAAGAGAATACCATCAAGAAGAGTTAAACAGTACTGTTGCGGCTAACCCACAAACAAACAGCTCTTTAGATGATAAATAAACATATTACAATATTGCTTTGGGACCACAATTAATACTAGTACAACGTTTTTGTTTTGTTACTCACGCTACTCAAACAACTTCTGTAAGAGTTCCATCAGTGTATCAGCGGCTTCAAGCTCTCTCCTTATTTAGTTGGAGTCCTTGCTTCTTCATTCACTTATTTCCCACCCTCTATCAAAATAAAAGTAAAAAAAAGTAAACAACTTGCTCGACCCTTACGCAGTTGTTTTCTCAAAGGTCATCCGAGGCTAGAAATTGCCAATGCCATAGAACAGAGATAATTATCCATAGAGCAGAAAGCACATTCCAACCTGCTTCTGGACTAGCTACTACAGTATGTTATGAATTAATTTGCAACAGCCTTTTTCTTTTACACTCTGTGATCTCCCTACATTAAGACAAATTCAATTGCAGCTTTAGCCAAAGATTGAATTAAGATTCAGCATTCACCTTCTGCTGAGGTACCTTTGTTAGTTAATTTAAATTAGACCAGAGGGTTGGCTAAGCGTTTCGCTTCCCAGCTTTACAATAAGCAGATACCCTTTGTTTGCCCTCCAGACAACACCCACAATTACCAACATTATCATTGTTGGTAATTGTGGGTGTTGTATGGAGGGCAAACAAAGGGTATCTGTATCTGGTATATTTCAGTGTGAAATAACCGTATTCTAATATGCCCTTATAAAGGCGGTGATGGGTTCCGTTTGAGCGCATTCAATCAACAATTAGATAATATTTAAATTCTTTACATGTACAGTGCAAATGAATTATTTATTATTCCATTTTTTTTTCTCCAGATTATAAGAGTATGGTAGGTCTTGACCATAAAAGATAGCAGGACCTTTGGGTTTGTCCACAATCATTACCAGGCTGTGTGTGTGTGTGTGTGTGTGTGTGTGTGTGTGTGTGTGTGTGTGTGTGTGTGTGTGTGTGTGTGTGTGTGCCCCTCGCCTCTCAGTAACACACACACAATGCTTAGCTGTGGCACACAGCAAGGTCACATCTGCTGAAGTGAATATGTTCTCTTTCTGCTTGGCTGTACGCGCTCCATTGACCAACTCCCCCTCACAGAGAAGCTCACAACATGTGGTCAGTGCATTGGTCAGCTCTCCAGACACAGGCAATTAGGCTAGACTGATGCTGTGGCTGAGGCAGACACACACATAGACACACACACACTCGCACACACTCGCACACACCCACCCACACCCACCCACGCACCCACACACACCCACGCACCCACACACACACACACACACACACACACACACACACACACACACACACACACACGCACACACATTCACATTCGTTCCACACTCCCAACTCGATGCAGCACACTCCAGATGTATTGTTTTTTATTGAGCAAAAGGAGAGGAAATTGGTCAAGCTGTGCACAGACCAGTGAGGCTGCAATACAAGACCAGATGTGCTGGTGAGATAGACCTCCTGCTAACAAAACTGATAAATGTCTCCCGTTTATGCAACTATAGGTTGTTCATCAGTGCTTCAGCTCCAATATCCTGCAAGCCTGTTAACACCACTGTAAACCACAAGGCATTTGTTACTCAAATACAATGAAAAGTCATTATTACTCAAAATGTTTATGTGGTATTGACTCAAAACTAAATGAGAAGTCACATCAACTCTATACTTTTAAGTTATGATAACAAATCAACATTTTTTTTCCCAGCATGCTCTACTGCGGGTTTATTTTTGGAATTGTTTTTAATATCTGTGTTTTTGCATGCACATTGAGTGATTAATTGATTAATCTTATGCTACACAAAGATATATAGCATAATTTTTTCTAAACTAATCCAATTGTTTAGTAAACATTTTTGCACCCGTTACTGAAATGGTTGTTCCAGTTTAAATGGCTTAGGTCATCTTCTCACACTGTTCCTAACCCTGGCAGTCATTATGAATGCAAGTTGCGGGTGAATAAAAATGTAAACAGTTGGATATCCTAACTCTGGATTCCAGTAGGAATTACGCATCACTTAGCAAGCCAGCATAATGTGACTTGCAGGTAGGGTTGCAAAATTCTGGTACATTTCCCAGATTTTCCAGAAATCCCAGTTGGAAGATTCCTGGAAATAATTAAATCAGGATCTTTTGAAAATCTGGGAATTTTGGGAAAGTTACAGAATTTTGCAACCCTACTTGGAGGCCTGATGTGGCCTTTAAACCATGAGTTTTCAAGCCACATGTATTAGGGTAAAGCTATGCCTCAAAATAAGACCTTATGAGATATGTAATGTATTGTCACAAAAAGTTTAATTATAATGATAACAATCGCCTAGAAAGTCACTTGGTGACCACAGGACTGAACATTTCAGAATTCAACAACAATGTCTCTTTAACTAACAAATGCAGTCATGGGGATTAACTCTACAATTCACTCGAAAAGGCATGGCATACGGGAAAATTATCAGTTTCTCTGGTTTTATTATTTATAGGTATGTGTTTGGGTAAAAATAACATTTTTGTTTTATTCTATAAACTACTGACAACATTTCTCCCAAATTCCAAATAAAAAATATTGTCATTTAGAGCATTTATTTGCAGAAAATGACAACTGGTCAAAATAACAAAAAAATATGCAGTGTTGTCAGACCTCGAATAATGCAAAGAAAATAAGTTCATGTTCATTTTTAAACAACACAATACTAATGTTTTAACTTAGGAAGAGTTCAGAAATCAATAGTTGGTGGAATAACCCTGATTTTCAATCACAGCTTTCATGCGTCTTGGCATGCTCTCCACCAGCCTTTCACATTGATGTTGGGTGACTTTATGCCACTCCTGGCGCAACAATTCAAGCAGCTCGGCTTTGTTTGATGGCTTGTGACGATCCATCTTCCTCTTGATCACATTCCAGAAGTTTTCAATGGGATTCAGGTCTGGAGATTGGGCTGGCCATGACAGGGTCTTGATCTGGTGGTCCTACATCCACACCTTGATTGACCTGGCTGTGTAGCATGGCACATTGTCCTGCTGGAAAAAACAATCCTCAGAGTTGGGGAACAATGTCAGAGCACAAGGAAGCAAGTTTTCTTCCAGGACAACCTTGTACGTGGCTTGTTTCATGCGTCCTTCACAAAGACAAATCTGCCCGATTCCAGCCTTGCTGAAGCACCACCAGATCATCACCGATCCTCCACCAAATTTCACAGTGGGTGCGAGACACTGTGGCTTGAAGGCCTCTCCAGGTCTCCGTCTAACCATTAGACAACCATTAGGTGTTGGGCAAAGCTGAAAATTGGACTCATCAGAGAAGATTACCTTACTCCAGTCCTCTACGGTCCAATCCTTTTTCTTTTGCAAACCTCAGCCTGGCTCTTCTTTGCTTCTCATTGATGAAGGGCTTTTTTCTAGCTTTGCACGACTTCAGCCCTGCCCCTAGGAACCTGTTTCGAACCGTCCTCCCGTGCACTTCACCACAGCTGCCGTTTGCCATTCTTTTTGTAGGTCACTTGATGTCATCCTACGGTTGTTGAGTGACATTCAAATGAGTTGGCGGTCATCCCGGTCAGTAGAGAGTCGTTTTTTCGCCCTCTGCCGGTCTGTAGCTTTGTTGTCCCCAATGTCTGCTGCTTGACCTTGTTCTTATGAACCGCCGTCTTTGACATTTTAAGGATGGAAGCAACCTGACACTTACTGTATCCCTCTTTCAGTAAAGCCAGAATTCAACCCTTCTTTTCTTCACTCAAACTTTCTTTTGGCATGGTCAATAGTTATTTTTTGATTAATATTACTTTTGAGGTACTTTTAGCACTGTTTTTGCCATCCAGCTGGTCCTATTGCAAGAGGATAGTGATGACCACAGCAGAGGTTTTTATACTTTTCCTCGTTAAATAAGATTTGGTTCAGGTGATCACCTAATCAGTACCGAATTCAGTAGAATGAGGTGTGCCTGTGTTGGAATTCAACAGACACTGGAATGGAATGGCTGTCCTACATGTAGAGATGCTGATTTAAGAAAAATGTGCAGTGGTCTCTTAATGTTTTCCACAGCTGTATATATTTTTAAGCTGATACAACTAAAATCTGGACCCCCTACAGGGTCACAGTGACTCTATATGTTTGAATAATGTCTACACAATCACTTTAAGTAACTTTAGTCATATACAGTCCTGTGAAACAATTATTTCCCCCCCTCTGATTTTCTCTATGTTATCAGATCTTCAACCAAAACCTAATATTAAATAAAGTGAACCTGAGTTCACAAATAACAAAAAAAAATTGATACTTATTTTATTTATTTAATTAACATAGTTATGCAACACCCAATTCCCCTGTGTGAAAAAGTAATTGCCCCCTTACACTCAATAACTGGTTGTTCCACCTTTAGCTGCAATGACCGCAACCAAATGCTTCCTGTACTTGTTGATCAGTCTCTCACATTGCTGTGGAGAAATTTTGGCACACTCTTACATGTAGAACTGCTTTAACTCAGCGACATTTGTGGGTTTTCAAGCTTGAACTGTTCGTTTCAAGTCCTGCCACAACATCTAAATTGGGATTAGGTCTGGACTTTGACTATGCCATTGCAAAACTTCAAATGTGTTGCTTTTTAACAATTTTCATGTAGACTTGATTGTGTGATTTTTATAATTGTCTTGCTGCATGACCCAGCTGCGCTTCAGCTTCAGCTCACAGACGGATGGCCTGACATTCTCCTGTAGAATTATCTGATGCAGAGCAGAATTCATGGTTCCTTCTATGAAGGCAAGTCGTCCAGGACCTGAGGCAGCAAAGCATCCCCAAACCATCACACTACCACCACCATGCTTGACTGTTGGTATGAGGTTCTTACTGTGGAATGCTGTGTATGGTTTTCGCAAGACATAATGGGACCCATGTCATCCAAAAAGTTGACTCAAGTTTGCCAAAAAGCACCTGGAAGCACCTGGATGATCATCAAAACTTTTGGAAGAATGTTCTATGGACAGATTAGTCAAAATAATAACTTTTTGGACGACATGGGTCCCAATAGTTCTGCATGAAAGAGTGGGCCAAAATTCCTCTACAGCAACGTGAGAGACTGATCAATAACTTCAGGAAGCGTTTGGTTGGAGTCATTGCAGCTAAAGGTGGCACAACCAGTTATTGAGTGTAAGGGGGCAATTACTTTTTCACACAGGCATTGGGTTTTGCATAACTTTGTTTATGAAATAATTTAAATAAGTATGTAATTGTTGTGTTATTTATTCACTCAGGTTCCCTTTATCTAGGTTTTGGTTGAAGATCAGTATCAGAAATATGCAAAAGTACAGAAAATTAGAAAGGGGGCAAATACTTTTTCACAGCACTGTATATTAAGTGCAACAGGTTTCCTAAAAAGTTTTGAGTAATGACGGCACATTGAGGTTTTTCCCTACATGACACTGTTGTCTCCATGGACACATGTTTGCAATTACATTATGGGCTGTCTGTCAGGTTAGGTCTGACAGCTACTGTAGCTATCCTCCTGAGCCAAATGGCACCCTATTCGCTTAATAGTGCACTACATTTTAACCAAAAGTAGTGCACTATGGGGAATAGGGTGTGATTTACAACTCAGACAGTGGTTTGACTCGCAGACAACTTCTCTGGCTATCTCCTGTAGGTCAAGCCTCTGATCATCTAAAACAAATGAATCCTTTTGTTACATGAATAATATAGACTGAGAAAGAATGAAATGCAGTGCTATACCCTAAACAGCTGGTGCAGTAAATGACATGCTGGGCCCCAACTGAATTCTAATGGAACGGATGTGGGCAGAAAGTGAACGCATGTGAAAACATGCATCTCTAAAATACAGGTACAGTGGGGAAAAAAAGTACTTAGTCAGCCATCAATTTTGCAAGTTCCCCCACTTAAAAAGATGAGAGAGGCCTGTAATTTTCATCATAGGTACACGTCAACTATGACAGACAAATTGAGAAAAGAAAATCCAGAAAATCACATTGTAGGATTTTTAATGAATTTATTTGCAAATTATGGTGGAAAATAAGTATTTGGTCACCTACAAACAAGCAAGATTTCTGGCTCTCACAGACCTGTAACTTTAAGAGGCTCCTCTGTCCTCCACTCGTTACCTGTATTAATGGCATCTGTTTGAACTTGTTATCAGTATAAAAGACACCTGTCCACAACCTCAAACAGTCACACTCCAAACTCCACTATGGCCAAGACCAAAGAGCTGTCAAAGGACACCAGAAACAAAATTGTAGACCTGCACCAGGCTGGGAAGACTGAATCTGCAATAGGTAAGCAGCTTGGTTTGAAGAAATCAACTGTGGGAGCAATTATTAGGAAATGGAAGACATACAAGACCACTGATAATCTCCCTCGATCTGGGGCTCCACGTAAGATCTCACCCCGTGGGGTCAAAATGATCACAAGAACGGTGAGCAAAAATCCCAGAACCACACGGGGGGACCTAGTGAATGACCTGCAGAGAACTGGGACCAAAGTAACAAAGCCTACCATCAGTAACACACTACGCCGCCAGGGACTCAAATCCTGCTTAAGCCAGTACATGTCCAGGCCCGTCTGAAGTTTGCTAGAGTGCGTTTGGATGATCCAGAAGAGGATTGGGAGAATGTCATATGGTCAGATGAAACCAAAATAGAACTTTTTGGTAAAAACTAAACTCGTCGTGTTTGGAGGACAAAGAATGCTGAGTTGCATCCAAAGAACACCATACCTACTGTGAAGCATGGGGGTGGAAACATCATGCTTTGGGGCTGTTTTTCTGCAAAGGGACCAGGACGTCTGATCCGTGTAAAGGAAAGAATGAATGGGGCCATGTATCGTGAGATTTTGAGTGAAAACCTCCTTCCATCAGCAAGGGCATTGAAGATTAAACGTGGCTGGGTCTTTCAGCATGACAATGATCCCAAACACACCGCCCGGGCAATGAAGGAGTGGCTTCGTAAGAAGCATTTCAAGGTCCTGGAGTGGCCTAGCCAGTCTCCAGATCTCAACCCCATTGAAAATCTTTGGAGGGAGTTGAAAGTCCGTGTTGCCCAGCGACAGCCCCAAAACATCACTGCTCTAGAGGAGATCTGCATGGAGGAATGGGCCAAAATACCAGCAACAGTGTGTGAAAACCTTGTGAAGACTTACAGAAAACGTTTGACCTGTGTCATTGCCAACAAAGTATTGAGAAACTTTTGTTATTGACCAAATACTTATTTTCCACCATAATTTGCAAATAAATTCATTAAAAATCCTACAATGTGATTTTCTGGATTTCTTTTCCTCATTTTGTCTGTCATAGTTGACGTGTACCTATGATGAAAATTACAGGCCTCTCTCATCTTTTTAAGTGGGAGAACTTGCACAATTGGTGGCTGACTAAATACTTTTTTCCCCCACTGTATATAAACAAACACTGTCAAAACATTGTATTTTACCTCAACTCTTTGGGATGAAGGACACTATAATTTAACAACCGTTTCCTCCCGCAGCAGCAGCCCTAAACCCAATTATTAGTCAGTGGCTAATTAGAACAAGAAGCCTTTTCATAAAGCCACTAGATGAATTGTTTTGATATTAATATAGTTGCGTCCCCAATGGCACCCCTATTTCCATTAAAGTGCACTACTTTTGAACAGGGCCTATAGGACTCTGGTCAAAAGCAGTGCACTAAAAGGGAATAGGGTGCCATTTGGGGCACAGCCCTCGCCTGTCCTCAAACATCCATCCTTTCCCTCTCCTGTGAAGAGAAGAGAAAAATAAGAGAAGCTTCTAATGAGTTGCGGCTGGCTCTGCTCTGCATAACCATGAGCTCTAATTGGCTAAATGACCTGAAACAGACTGTAGGGCAGGTGGGGTCACAACCTTTCAGAGCACCGTCCTGTGGACATCCTCCCTAACGGACACCTACACAACAGGAGGGCTGTGACCTCTGATTCTGGCCTTTGACCATTCCAATATGCGTTTGTCGGGCCCTGTGTAGCTCAGTTGGTAGAGTATGGCGCTTGCAATGCCAGGGTTGTAGGTTCGATTCCCACGGGGGGCCAGTTTGAAAAAATGTTACGCACTCACTAACTGTAAGTCGCTCTGGATAAGAGGGTCTGCTAAATGACTAAAACGTAATGAATGTGCCAGCCGTGCACCAGCCACACACCAACGACATGCGTTGTATGTTCCTCTGGTGTTTGTAACCTATAATGGGCATGTTGAGTATTCATGTTGCATCTCACTCTCCTTAAATTGGCAAGTGTTGTTAATTGACAGGGTATTGTGTAAGGTACATAGGCATATGGTTAAAGGGACATTTTACCGCTGCTCTACTTCATTACATACACTATAATACAAAAGTACTGTATGTGGACACCCCTTCAAATTAGTGTATTCGGCTATTTCAGCCACATCCGTTGGTGACAGGTGTAGAAAATCGAGCACACAGCCATGCAATCTCCAGAGAACACAGCCATGCTATCTCCAGAGAACACAGCCATGCTATCTCCAGAGAACACAGCCATGCTATCTTCATAGACAAACATTGGCAGTAGAATGGCCTTACTGAAGAGCTTAGTGACACTGTCATAGGATGCTACTTTTCCAACAAGTCAGTTCGTCAAATTTCTGCCCTGCTAGAGCTGCCCCGGTCAACTGTAAGTGCTGTTATTGTGAAGTGGAAACGTCTAGGAGCGACTTTGGCTCAGCCGCAAAGTGGTAGGCCACACAAGCTCACAGAACGGGACCGCTGGGTACTGAAGCGCATAGAGCGTAAAAATCGCCTGTCCTCGGCTAAGATCACCATGCGCAATGACAAGCATTGGATGGACTGGTGTAAAGCTCGCTGCCGTTGGACTCTGGAGCAGTGGAAACGCAGTCTCTGGAGTGATGAATCATGCTTCACCATCTGGCAGTCCAACGGACAAATCTGGGTTTGGCAGATGTCAGGAGAACGCTACCTGCCCGAATGCATAGGTTCGGGCTAGGCCCCTTAGTTTCAGTGAAGGGAAATCTCAATGCTACAGCATACAATAACATTCTAAACAATTCTGTGCTTCTAACTTTGTGGCAACAGATTGGGGATGGCCCTTTTCTGTTTCAGCATGAAAATGCCCCCATGCACAAAGCGTGGTCCATGCAGAAATGGTTTGTTGAGATTGGTGTGGAAGAACTTGACTGGCCTGCACAGAGCCCTGACCTCAACCCCCATCGAACACCTTTGGGATGAATTGGAACGCCAACTGCGAGCCAGGCCTAAACACCCAACATCAGTGCCTGACCTCATTAATGCTCTTGTGGCTGAATGGAAGCAAGTCCCCACAGAAATGTTCCAACATCTAGTGGAAATCCTTCCCAGAAGATTTGAGGCTGTTATAGAAGCAAAGGGGGGACCAACTCCATATGAATACCCATGATTTTGGAATGAGATGTTCGACAAGGTGTCCACATACTTCTGGTCATGTAGCGTATGTCCATTAATATGTTTTTAACATATCATGTGTCATAAAAAGTTTGAATTTTCCCACTACCTGCAATTGTGAGCATTTATGCATCTCAACGGTAGAAACGAGCCAGCTACATTTCCTGGTTCTAAGCAAACCACAATATCCAGAATTCATAGCAATTTCAGGATGTGGTGGACCGCCCCGTGGAGGTGTAATGTTATCCAATTGGTGTGAGAAATATCAAAATGTTTGTAGCCAGCACTTTCAGCCAGAGGATTTCTAAACTTAACTGAAGTCTCAACTGATGGGGTTGCCATGTCGTCTAACGTTGATATTTTTCCACATCCTTGCAGTTGGTTCTTTGGCATGGGGGAGAGGGGACTGTTAGTATTCTCTTCTAGCCTATTCACTCTATTGTTGACAGTGCTTGTCTACTCAACAGCACAACTGTAGTCGCTCATACACAACAATACATTACTTTTTTGTTTACAGATGAACATGGTTTATTGTATGGTTAAACATCCTCGTGATCAGTCTTCATTTCTTTCCAGGAGACTTGACAAACAAATCTTCTGCAAGAGGTTGAAGCAATGGGTGGTGAAGAAAGTGTAAGAGAGGCTTGTCTAGAAGGAGCCAGAGTCACAGCCCCCCAAACCCTTCATCCCTGCCAACATCACCACAGTGCCAAAGCTTGCTAAACCAGCTGCCTTTACCCAACACAAGAAGAGATTCACCAGCTGAAGAACATGCTGATAACCTGCCTGGAACATTCAATCAACACATCATCCATATTCAGTTAGACTGATGTTGTAGTATAATATAGAATGCCCAGTATGCTCACAACTGCATTGTGGTATAGATATTGCCAGCTGTTATACATATG
Source organism: Coregonus clupeaformis (assembly GCF_020615455.1). Taxonomy (NCBI): domain Eukaryota; kingdom Metazoa; phylum Chordata; class Actinopteri; order Salmoniformes; family Salmonidae; genus Coregonus; species Coregonus clupeaformis. Next base: position 184,058 of record NW_025534238.1, on the reverse strand, counting down.
TACATACTGTTTTATATCATATGTTTTACAAGTGTGACAAGTGACTAAGTGATTCCAGCTGCATCAGAAACCAATAAAGTGTTGACTTCAACTTCTTGATCAATTCATTGTGATATTCATGAAATGCATTTGGATAGAATAGCTTCAGTCTTACAGCCAAAATGATGCAGGTAGCTGGTGTATCATTTAAACTCATTTGTTGGCAAGTAAACATGTTTTAATAAAACAGTAGATTAGTCTGTCAATACAGCAAATAAGTAGACATGGCTTGTATTCAAGACAACATTTATTTGCTCTGAAGACCGAGGTGAGTTTACACAGAAGTATGCAGGAACAGTTATGGCAATGTATGACATATATACAGTAGAATAAAAATATACTACTAACGCTTATAATAAATACTACAGTTCTACAAAGGGAATACTTGCATATGGTGTGTTTGAGTGGTGCAGTGAGGTGTTCGGAGTCACTTTGCTACAAGGGGAGTTTGTTGATATGGGACCTTTCACATCTCCTCTTGAGAGTCATCAACTACTTTGTGTCCAAGCGGTATTGTCTGTGAGAGAAAGACGGAATTGCTATTACACATTCATGGGAAATTGTTGAGTACTGTCTGTATTCCTACTGTAGCAGCATGCTGTAGAATATGAGACTTCTCACAGATACATGTTAGCTAGCTAGCTACAACATACAGGTATAGTTACTCCAAGACTAATATGAGTCATCAAGCCAAAGTCATTCCTTTACTCTCCGCCATCATCATCAAAACACTTCTCCAGTTTTGCTCCTAATGAGAGGCACTGAGGCTAGCTAGGCTAGTTAGCTAGCTAGCTATAATGTTAGACTACAGTACATTTTAGGTATAGCAAACACAGCTAGCTAGCTAAACTTGTCTAGCTTGGCTTGTAGTGGTACTAGCAAGCCCCGACATGGCCGAATCGATCACCAAATTGAACTGAACAACACTGCCTGCTTATATTGCTACAGTAGCTAGCTACCAACAGCAAAACAACTTACTTGTTTGTCATTTACCCTCCTGATTCCTGGTCCAGCTGGTCTAGGCTGCCGGCGCTGCTTGCTGATCTCACAATTATTTTTCTCGCATTATCAACTCCTCTTCAGTGTATTCCGGCTGAAATAAATAGGGCTGTATGTTCCTATGTAAAATAACATTTAAAAAAAATTCATTGTCCAGCTTATCTTGGACAGAGGAATCATCAGAAGCAGCCATGTACCTAATAATTTAGCAATCTCGGATAGACAGTGCACAGTAACATAGCTCCCATGAACCTTTTGAAAAGCCTGCCTTTGAGGATGGGAACAAGGAAGTATGGCTCCCATCTGGCAGTAGTCTTTACAAAGCCAGGGAAAATGAGTCAACCTAGATGTCCTGACAAGTCCCATGGCTCAACTGAACAAGGAAAACCATATCTACTCGCTACTAGCCTGATCGTGCAATCGGCGAAACACAAAGGCCACAATAATTGCTACAAAACATGACTCCATTGAAGTGGTAAACATGGTCATTTGAAATGGAACATCCTTTTACTGACTTTTAGACTTTACAGTTGAGTTAAAAAGTCTGTTCACTGTAACAGTTCAGAGATATAGATTGACAAGAAACTGATATTTTAGATTTTTCATTATTCAGAGTTTACAAAACATCGTTGCATATTGAAGAGTGTGGGTTTGTCTATGTCAGGCCAATTGGTAAATTGCTGATTTCCTCATGAACGCACATGTTTACAGACCAGTTGAGATTGCATTATGTCATCTATTTTTCATTTCCCAAAGCAACTGACAACTTGAGAAATGGACGAAGCAAATGAACATGATCTAAATCAATCTAAAATCCATTTGATCTTTAATGTTGCTGACTTCTCTCCCTCCTTTCCTCCTCTCTTTCCCTCTTTCAGCTGAAAGATTAACAGATGTTGTCATAGGCACCGGCCAGCCAATTGACTCATATATAAACAGTATCTCACAAAAAACCTTCAGCTCCTTTCAAGGAAGATTAATTCATATTTTTATTGACCAGGCTCCCAAAGAGAACAACTCAGAACAATGTTGCCAAAACGCATTACTCACAATGGAACTGAAGACACAGCAAAATGGATGACTGTAGGCTCGTGTCCTCATAATACACCCTGTACTTGTTTTTAGGTCTTCATTATTGGGTAGACTTCACTAGAAATGTATAACCCCCTCCATCATAAGAGTCAATGTGCTGACTGTGTCATAAGCTATACAGTATATAAATATTCATGACTGTGAATCACATCTCTGTAATCTTCATTCAGTTGAAGGTTTGTGCTCTCGGAGTTCCCCTTGGCTCCTGTAACAATTCAAAAGGTGGTGTAGTCTAGCACCACCTAGTGCTGGTCCATTACATAAGTTTGATATCAATCTGGATGACTGTCTATGCAACCTGGTCTCAGAGCATTTCGTATGACTCCGTACGTAAATCCAAGAAACTGAAATTAGCATGATATGTTACGTTTCGTATTGTTACACAAGCTAGATGGTTACTTAAGGCAAAAACAAAAGTAGGATGGTTGGTCGGGGTGGATGGGTGGGCATATAACAAAAACATCTACCAACCCGAAGGTTGTGAGTTCGAATCTCATCACGGACAGCTTTAGCATACTTACTACTTTTGAGCTACTTTGCAACTACTTAACATGTTAGCTAACCCTTCCCCTAACCCTAACCCTAACCCTAACCTTAACCTTTTTAGCTAACCCTTCACCTAACACTAACCTTAACCCTTTTAGCTAACCTTTCCCTTTCCCTTAACCCTAACCTTAACCTTTAACCTAACTCCTAAACTTAATCCTAACCTTAACCCTAATGCCTAGCCTAGCTAATGTTAGCTAGCTAGCTAACATTAGCCACCTTGCTAAAATGTGTAACATATCATAAGTTTTACAAATGAGTAACATATTGTATGTTTTACATATTCATAACATTTAATATGGTTTGTAATTCGTAACATATCATACGAAATGGGTGCTGGACATCCACAAATGAATACATACCATACGAAACGTAACATATCATACTAAATGGAGAGTCTCTAATTTACGTACAGAATAATACGAAATGCTCTGAGACCATGTTGGTCTATGACATCTGTTACGTTATTACTGTAACAATGTTATGTAGCCCCAACAGAGGGTCCAAGTAGTATTACCTTAGTAGTAGTATCAAACATCTCTGAGTGGACCCAGCTGTCCTCCCTCTTAGCTGGTTTACAACCACCCAATAGCCTACAACTATCTGCTTCCTTTAAGGGTTGCAAAATTCCAAGAACTTTCAATAAATTCCCTGGTTTTCCAGAACACCTGGTTGGAGGATTCCGGATATCCTGCTTATTCCCTCATGATTCTGGGAATCCTCCAACTGTGGAAAACCAAATAATTTATTGAAAGTTCCCTGAATTTTGCAACCCTACTTCCTTTGCCCAATGATGTCTGCTAGATCAACAATCTTGTTTTAAACCAGTCTCTGTGTTATGAGGTAAACCCCCCCTTTATGAGAGAATCAAATAAAAGTCAGCATAAAGTGAAGGAAGGTGCCATAGCTTGCCATGTAATAGATGGTCTCTATCATTACACATCACTGGGTGGTTTTTACGAGGACCACCATCTTCACAGCCCAGTGATTTAACAAGGAAAAAAACTAAACCGTTAGACAAGGGGGGCATCAAATAGAACATCAGTGATTAAATCTAGTCAGACTAGACGATGCTAGATCTATATCTATTGCAGAAGACTGCTGGTCCCTTTCATGACCAATTTAAAGTTTAAGGAGGTAAAAAGGAAGGAAAAGTTGCTCCACTACAGATGCAGGATCTTAATTTGAGCCAGTTTGCTTCAGCAGGAAAATAATCCTGCAGCAACAGGAAATGTGAATTATTATGTGGATAAAAATCATGGACATTTTTGTAGGGGTTGGTACATTTTTTGTTAGGGCAAATCAAGTCTGAAATGTAATAGTGGAAATTACAAACTTTAAAAGCCTTTTTAAAACTCAAATACACTACAAGTTTGTATTTCCTGCTTTGCAGAAAATTCTCAGCAACAAAAGAGTGATCCTACATCTGTAGTCTTCTTCTTCTGATCTGTCACACAGTTGGAGCTGTTAGTGCCTGCGAGATACTGTGATAAGAGAGGATCTCTCAAACGTTGAAGACTGTAAAGGAATGTGAAAAGGCCTTCTGAAACCGCTATGAGCAAATAAACTTATTAACGTATGTGAGTAATGACAAGCTATCTCTGCTATGTTTAATTATACATGTGATGGCTTGACAATGTATGTGAGGCTGCCATTTCTTCTGAGAGACACTCAAATGCAGAGTGCCACTTATATGTTTGTCAGGCTGCTGGGGTGCTGTCGGCAAGGCTAGGGGGTTTCAACATACCTCTTCCATGGCAAATAGTGATGTTTCTTTCCATTGCTCCACAAACCCAGTTTCATTGTCTAGTCAAAATCTCTGCAGACTTTTCTGTAAAGTAGCGATATGCCCCAAGTTCACGGAGGCCTGCTGCTCCAACACATGTTACCAGCCTTTACCATGATTCAATGTACATTGCCATAAATGGATTTATATTAATTTACATTCACAGATCATTTATTAAACGCTTGCTCATCTCAGAAAATGAAACCCTGTTGTTCTGAAGCAATTACTTTAAAAGACACACTAAGATGAAGGCGTGAGAACATTTAACCAAATTAAAACCATTGGTGATTCAAAGCTTTTCAATCAAGACATGGCCTATGTAATCTGACCACCTCCATTTGATCATACTGTCCACCACAGTAGAACTGTAACGAATTATTAAGAATCTCATTATAACCCTAGGCTCCAGTTTGTAAAGTGAACCTGATATTACAACGTTGATCCTAATCAATATGAATCAGATTAATATGCCAGTCAGATGTACACAACCCACCTTCCACAGAACCCATTCAAATTCCTCAAGAACAAAATGACTGTCTGTTGGCCTCTGCAGACTGCCAAAGAGACCAGAGTGATACAATATATAGCATATCATTACAAATAATTAATTATACCATATGATCTTTATAGTATATCGAGGTATAAGATGGGTTGTGAGCATAAAGACACATTTTCGTTCCCTGCAAGTTAATGGACAACAAAACATTTTTCTTCTTCTAAGACAAAGGCAGCAGCACAATAAGAAGGAATGGAATAACATATTATGGCGATTATATTGTTTTTTCTCTCCTCCAGTGGAAGATCATTATCACTCAGTTGTTTCTTATTATGTGGCTCAGTGGACCCTCACATTAGCAAGCACTCTGAACAGCATTCAGTAGTAGCTACAGTGTTCAGTAGCAGCTAATCAGCATTCAGTAGCAGCTACACAGCGTTCAGTAGCAGCTAAACAGCGTTCAGTAGCAGCTAAACAGCGTTCAGTAGCAGCTACACAGCATTCAGTAGCAGCTACACAGCGTTCAGTAGCAGCTACAGCGTTCATGAGTAGCTACAGTGTTCAATAACAGCTAAACAGCGTTCAGTAGCAGCTACACAGCGTTCAGTAGCAGCTACAGCGTTCAGTAACAGCTACACAGCGTTCAGTAGCAGCTACAGCGTTCAGTAGCAGCTACAGCATACAGTAGCAGCTACACAGCATTCAGTAGCAGCTACAGCGTTCAGTAGCAGCTACAGCATTCAGTAGAAGCTACACAGCATTCAGTAGCAGCTACAGCGTTCAGTAGCTGCTACAGCATTCAGTAGCAGCTACAGCGTTCATGAGCAGCTACAGCGTTCAGTATCAGCTACAACGTTCAGTCGCAGCTACAGTGTTTGGCGGTATCTAAATGGGCTGAGACAGACAGGGGTGCCTGTTGAGAGAGAGACTGTAATGTACGCCAGTGGCGGTCGGTGCCGTTTAAGATGCGGGAGGATGCAACATTCAGTAGCAGCTACATCGTTCATGAGTAGCTACAGTGTTCAGTAGCAGCTAAACATCGTTCAGTAGCAGCTACACAGCGTTCAGTAGCAGCTAAACAGCGTTCAGTAGCAGCTAAACAGCGTTCAGTAGCAGCTACACAGCATTCAGTAGCAGCTACACAGCGTTCAGTAGCAGCTACAGCATTCAGTAGCAGCTACAGCGTTCATGAGTAGCTACAGTGTTCAATAACAGCTAAACAGCGTTCAGTAGCAGCTACACAGCGTTCAGTAGCAGCTACAGCGTTCAGTAACAGCTACACAGCGTTCTGTCACGATTCAGACAGACGACCAGGGGACCACAATTGCGTCACACCAGAAAGTTTATTAAACTTAAGGGAAAAGGGAAGTAGGGAGTGAATGAAGGCTCCAGGGGTAACAGGGATCCCGTCCAATGCGCTGGGTCTGTGCCCCCCCAGTGGCAGCGATGCGTCCTATGAAGCCGGTGGTGGGTGGTCCAGAAGTCCTGGGGGGAGACACAGACACAACAGGGCGGAATGAAACCAGGCAGCAGTACAGTTCAAGGGAAATCCAAAATACGTAGTAGCAAGGCAGAAGGCTGGTCAGAGTTACCGGGATTGAAGAGTAGTCAGGAGTCGTAATGGCAGAAGCAGGTCTGGATCTCCTGAGGCAGAAGAGTATCCAAAAACAGGCAGGTCCGGGGTCACAAAACCAGGGTGAGCCAGAAGCGCGAGCAAACAGGTTCCGGTGTGAGCTTTGCAGACGATCTGACACCGGAGAGCTGAAAGACAGGGCCTTAAATACTGGGAGAGGTTAGTGGGTAATGCAGCGCAGCTGGCAGAGTAATTAGAGCCGAGCAGAGCAGGGACAGGTGGAGCTAGTTAGGCTGAGTAGAGAGAGGGAGGTGAGCAGAGTGGAAGATAGTGGAAACAAATTAAGGTGGTAACCCGGTGGAGTGAGAGGGCTCATGACAGAACCCCCCAAGGGACGGCCCCAGAAGTCCCAAGAGCAACACCACGCCGGGCGGGAGGGGAGCCGGAGGAGGGCTAGAACTCCTCCGAACGGTCCGAGTGAACGTCCTCATCCTCGGAGGAAGCCGGAGGGCCGTGGTCGGGAGATGGGACAGGTCCCGAGACAGGATCAGGCACAGGACAGGAAGCCGAGCGGGCCGGACGGTTAGGGGACCCCTCTGGGGCGGCCCCCTACGGATTGCAGGTTGATCAGGATGCCGTTGGTGGAAAGCGGTGATGAGAGTCCTATCCACAATCCGACTAGCTGGCACCCAGGTCCTTTCCTCAGGTCCATAGCCCTCCCAGTCAATGAGGTACTGGAGACCCCTACCCCTCCGTCTGGACCGAAGCAGGCGGCGGACGGTGTAAACCAGGCCACCATCGGCGAGCCGTGGAGGAGGAGGACCAGGCGCAGCAGGGACCAGCGGACTCTCATGGATGGGCTTAATCTTAGACACATGGAAAGTGGGGTGCACCCTCAGGGAATTAGGCAGTTGGAGCCGGACAGCAGTTGGGCTAATCACTCTTATGATAGGGAATGGGCCAATGAACCGAGGTGCCAGCTTCTGCGACTCCACCCTGAGTGGCAGGTTCTTCGATGACAACCACACCCTTTGACCAACATGGTAGGTGGGAGCAGGAATTCTCCGACCGGTTGGCCCCGGTAGTGTAGCTGGCAACGGACCTGAGGAGTGTGGCTCGGGCTTGTGACCAGGTGCGGCGACATCGACGGGCAAAAGCAAGTGCAGATGGGCAAGTAACCTCCTCCTCCTGGCTGGCAAATAGAGGAGGCTGGTATCCATAAACACATTGGAAAGGGGACATACCGATGGCAGAGCAGGTCAGAGAATTGTGTGCGTACTCCACCCATGTCAATTGCTGCGACCAGGAGTGGGGGTTGCGTGAAGTCATGCATCGCAGTGCCTTCTCGAGCTCCTGATTAGCCCGCTCTGACTGCCCATTGGATTGGGGATGGAATCGGAAGTCAGACTGACTGTGGCTCCCAGCAGGTGACAGAACTCCTTCCAAAAAGCGGAGGAGAATTGTGGGCCACGGTCAGAAACAACATCCCTTGGCAGTCCGTGGATCCGGAAGACGTGTTCCAGGACCACCTGGGCGGTCTCCTTGGCGGTTGGGAGCTTGGGGAGGGGAATGAAGTGTGCCATCTTGCTGAAACGGTCAACGATGGTGAGAATGACGGTCATGCCACTTGAAGGGGCAGCCCCGTGACAAAGTCAAGGGCGATGTGAGACCAGGGACGTCTGGGCACAGGCAGGGGCTGCAGCAATCCGGCTGGGGGCTGGCAGGACGACTTGTGTTGGTTGCAGATGGGGCAGGCTTGGACGAATTCCCGTACATCCTTCCTCAGAGAGGGCCACCAGAACCTCTGGGCGAGCAGGTTGTAAGTGCGGGTGGAGCCAGGGTGACAAGCTAGGCGGGAGTCATGTCCCCACTGAATGACCTGGGACCTCAGGTCTTCGGGGACAAAAAGGCGGTCAGCTGGGCAAGTGCTGGGACCTGGCTGGTTACGGAGAGCCTCCAGCACCTGTTCCTCAACAGCCCAGGTCAGAGCTGCAACGATGCAGGGACTTGGCAGAATCGACACAGGATCCTTGGAGGGGTTGTCATCCTTCTGGAATTGACGGGAGAGGGCGTCTGGCTTGGTGTTGCGTGATCCAGGCCGGTATGACAGAGTGAAATTAAACCTGGTGAAGAACAGGGCCCAGCGGGACTGCCTGGAGTTCAACCGTTTGGCCGTGCGGATGTACTCCAAGTTCTTATGATCGGTCCAAACGAGAAATGGAATGGTGGACCCCTCCAGCCAGTGACGCCACTCCTCCAAGGCAAGCTTCACAGCCAGCAGCTCACGGTTCCCTATGTCGTAATTGCACTCAGAGGGGGACAACCGACGTGAGAAAAAGGCACAGGGATGGAGCTTCCTATCCTCCGCAGCCCACTGAGAAATCACAGCACCAACTCCCACATCCGAGGCGTCCACCTCCACAATGAATTGCCGGTCCACATCAGGCATCTGGAGGATGGGAGCGGAGGTGAACCTCACCTTGAGGGTACTGAAGGCTTTGTCGGCTGCTGGGGTCCAGGTGAAGGGTTGCTTGGTGCTGGTTAGAGCAGTGAGAGGGGCAGCAACGGTACTGTAGTTCCGGATAAACTTCCTATAGAAGTTAGCAAACCCCAGAAACTGTTGCAGCTTCTTTCTGTTCTCCGAACTGGCCATGAAGTGACTGCTGATACTTTGGCAGGATCCATTTGGATACTTCCTTCTGCCACTATGTACCCCAGAAGGCCACTGTCTTGACGTGAAACTCACATTTCTCTGCCTTGGCGTAGAGGGAATTCTCCAGAAGACGATGAAGGACTTGCTGGACATGGCGGGTGTGTTCAGACAGGTTTCTGGAGTAAATTAAGATGTCATCCAGGTAAACGAAGACAAACTTGTTTAACATGTCCCGCAGTACATCATTCACTAGAGCCTGGAACACAGCAGGAGCATTGGTGAGGCCAAAAGGCATAACCAGATACTCGTAGTGGCCTGTTGGTGTATTGAATGCGGTTTTCCATTCATCTCCCCTCCCGGATCCGCACTAGGTGGTAAGCGTTTCTGAGATCCAACTTGGTAAAAACAGTGGCTCCCTGGAGCAACTCAAAAGCAGAGGTGAGCAGAGGCAGAGGGTAACGGTTTTTCACTGTGATGTCGTTGAGTCCCCTGTAGTCGATGCAGGGGCGAAGAGATCCGTCCTTCTTCCCCACAAAGAAGAAGCCAGCACCAGCAGGAGATGAAGATGAACGGATTAATCCCTGCGGACAGAGAGCCATTGATGTAGTCCTCCATGGACTTTCTTTCAGGAGCAGACAACGAATAAAGACGACCCCCTTGGAGGAGCTGTTCCAGGGAGGAGGTCGATGGCACAGTCGTACGGTCGGTGAGGGGGGCAGAGATGTGGCTCTTGCTTTGTTAAACACCTCTCTGAGACCATGGTAGCATTCTGGGACATTGGAGAGGTCAGGAGCGGAGTTAGTAGGTACTGGCCGAGGGTGGTGCAGGCAGCAAGCAGGCAGGTTCGGTGGCAGTCCTCTCCCCACTCCCTGATCACCCCGGTCACCCAGTCGAGCTGAGGGTTGTGCCGGGCGGAGCCATGGGTAACCCAGGATGAGAGGTTGGCCTGGAGAGGGGAGCAGGTGAAACTGGATAGTTTCTTGATGGTTTCCCGGACAGACCCATCGAGACCGGGGCCGTGACATGAGTGACCGATCCGAGTAAGTGTCCGTCCAGTGCCCGGGCAGGAATAGGAGGTGTCAAACGGAGGTTCTCCAGTCCCAGTTGGCGTGCCAGCTTGATGTCCATTATGTTGGCTTCGCGCCAGAATCCACCAGAGCAGCCAGGGTGTGAGTTGAGTCAGAGAGGCGGAGGTGAACTTGCAGCAGGGGTTTGCGGTCGGAGGGACTGGATGGTCATTGAACTCAACCGGACTCCCCCTACGCCCGGTGAGCTTCGGCCCTTTAAAGGGCAGGTTACCACACGATGTCCATCACCTCCACAATAGAGGCAGAGGTTTGAGGTGAAGCGGCGCTGGCGCTCTGCAGGAGTGAGGGAGGCTCGCCCAATCTCCATAGGCTCAGACTGATCAAGCTGACCTGGGTGAGTGGCAGTAGATGACAGGAGCCCAGTCGGATCTCTCCGAATGCCGGTAGTAGGTGGACCTTGGCGCCCCCTCTCACGACGACGGGTCTGTATCCTTCTGTCGATCCTGACAGTCAGTGCGATGGCTTCATCAAGAGTGGAAGGCAGTTCATGGGAGACCAACTCGTCCCTTGATATAGTCAGCCAAACTATGGAAGAACGCGTCCACCAACGATGGTGTGTTCCAAGAACTTCGTCTAGCCAGGGTTCGGAAGTCGATGGAATGGTCTGCGACTGTACGTCTGCCTTGTCGAATACTGAACAGTTCACGAGACGCCTCTGCGGTGGGTGAATCCAGGTCAAACACCTTCAGCATCTCCTCAGCAAACAGGTCGAAGGTTGCACATGCGGGGGTTTGACGTTCGAACTCTGCTGTTCCCCAGAGTCGAGCTCGGCCCGTCAGGTGAGTGATGGCATACCCAACTTTAGCCCCCTCCGTGGCGAAGGTCCTTGGCTGCAAGGAGAACTGAAGTCGGCAGCTAGTCAGGAATGGCCGGACCTGGGTTGAATCGCCGTTGAACCGCTCGGGGTTTCCAATCTTGGGTTCCGAGCAGCGGCTGCAATGACCGGGGCAGGTAACTCGGGGGCTGGGCTGGTGGGCAGACTGGCTGGGGTAAGGTTGGTGAGGAGTTGAATGATCATGGCGAGTTGTTGTTGCTGCTGCTGGAACTGCTGCTCATGCTCATCGGTTTCCATGTCGGGGAAAGTGTGCGCTGAGTCCATAATGGTCAGATCGTACTGTCACGATTCAGACAGACGACCAGGGGACCACAATTGCGTCACACCAGAAAGTTTATTAAACTTAAGGGAAAAGGGAAGTAGGGAGTGAATGAAGGCTCCAGGGGTAACAGGGATCCCGTCCAATGCGCTGGGTCTGTGCCCCCCCCAGTGGCAGCGATGCGTCCTATGAAGCCGGTGGTGGGTGGTCCAGAAGTCCTGGGGGGAGACACGACACAACAGGGCGGAATGAAACCAGGCAGCAGTACAGTTCAAGGGAAATCCAAAATACGTAGTAGCAAGGCAGAAGGCTGGTCAGAGTTACCGGGATTGAAGAGTAGTCAGGAGTCGTAATGGCAGAAGCAGGTCTGGATCTCCTGAGGCAGAAGAGTATCCAAAAAACAGGCAGGTCCGGGGGTCACAAAACCAGGGTGAGCCAGAAGCGCGAGCAAACAGGTTCCGGGTGTGAGCTTTGCAGACGATCTGACACCGGAGAGCTGAAAGACAGGGCCTTAAATACTGGGAGAGGTTAGTGGGTAATGCAGCGCAGCTGGCAGAGTAATTAGAGCCGAGCAGAGCAGGGACAGGTGGAGCTAGTTAGGCTGAGTAGAGAGAGGGAGGTGAGCAGAGTGGAAGATAGTGGAAACAAATTAAGGTGGTAACCCGGTGGAGTGAGAGGGCTCATGACACGTTCAGTAGCAGCTACAGCGTTCAGTAGCAGCTACAGCATACAGTAGCAGCTACACAGCATTCAGTAGCAGCTACAGCGTTCAGTAGCAGCTACAGCATTCAGTAGAATAAACACAGCATTCAGTAGCAGCTACAGCGTTCAGTAGCTGCTACAGCATTCAGTAGCAGCTACAGCGTTCATGAGCAGCTACAACGTTCAGTATCAGCTACAACGTTCAGTCGCAACTACAGTGTTCGGCGGTATCTAAATAGGCTGAGACAGAAAGGGGTGCCTGGTGAGAGAGAGACTGTAATGTACGCCAGTGGTGGTCGGTGCCGTTTAAGATGAGGGAGGATGCAACATTTTTTTATGAACATGGCCTTATATCTATTACAGCATATTGGATGACTGTCATTCATATTCCACTCACCCAGCTCAATGTAATATTGATAGGTTTAGGCTACTATATGATACTCACATTTTTCCTATACCTACCATAAGGTTGCTGCAACCTTTTCTATGAATGAAAGTTTACAACATAGGTGCACAGGTCGTGAGTCATTTTTTTATAATCAAGGTGACACATTCATTACCGTCTTGCACACTCTTGCCTGCATCTAACTGATCTAGGGTGTCCAACAGTTGCAAACGAGAGTTTCTATTGCACTCTAATACATACATACAGGAACAGCCTTTCACTCATACATTAACACTGAAGTGATTCTGTTGGAATGGAACGCAACGGAGGGATCCATTCTATAGTCCCAGAACTAGAAGGTGGAGGCAATGATTAGAATGTGATTTAGAAGCACCAGTCCGGTGCACTCCGGAATATTTTATAAGACAAGTCTATTCACGAAAACAGACCAACTCAATCCATTTAAATCAGAGGATTAATTTGGCATATTAGTCTGTGAGTAAAGCCCAATGGAGAAACCCACTGATCCATGCACAAACTACAAAAGTTGCTTTGATTAAATCCTCAATGCATATTTTGGATCCTCCTGAGTGGAATAGACAAATAGACGTGTCAATACGTCACATTGTGTTGGCTTCCACCAGATGGCCCTCTTTTATATGTTCTCTCTGACTTGGTGAAAAATGCTGATTAATGCAAAGAGATCCTGGCCTGCTCACAGTATGTGTGTGTGTGTGTGTGTGTGTGTGTGTGTGTGTGTGTGTGTGCGTGCATGTGTGTGCCCACCTCCCAGCAGCTCGCCCTTTGTTAAATGTTTCCATCCTCTGCTGAAATAAGAGGCTCTTGTCGAGCCCTGCACCACTATGTTCTCACTCAAGTGGCAAGGGCTGGTGTGAGGAGCAGTAGTTTGGAGAGAGTGGAGAAAAGTGGAATGGAAAGAGAGAGCAAGAGAGAAAGAGGGAGAGAGAGAGGGGGAGGGAGAGAGAGGGGGAGAGAGGGGGATGGAGAGAGAGCGAAAGGGAGAGCGAGAGAAAAAGAGAGAGGGAGAGAGGGAGAGAAATAGAGAGAAAGAGAGAGAAAGAGAGAAGTTGAGATGGAAAAACCATGTTGAGTGACTGTATGGCTCCTTCAGCATACCTCTGACAAGGTAACCAAAGCAATAAGCCTTGTTTAGACAGTGCTGCACAGGAAGCCTGTCTCTGAAGTCACAATAGAACCTGTTGTGTCCAGGAGCACCATTTTGTTTTCTTGTTACAGGAACATAGGCTTTGTTCCAAATGGCACCCGTTTCCCTATAAAGTGCTCTACTTTTGACCAGAGTACTATGGGGTGCACATAATAGGGCATACGGTGCTATTCGGGACACAACCTAGAGAGCTGCTAGCTAGCTAACCAATGGACTGCTCAGATGTCAGTTCAACATCTAGTTAGAGATTTACGTTTGGTTGAGTTGTCAACTAATGTGAATTCAAGGTGAAATCAACAACAAATGTCACCAATGTATTGGATTTAGGTTAAAAGTTAGGGCGAAAAAATTACGAAATGCCCTTACATAGATAGATGACTGTTTGCAAATCCAATCCGTTTTCCACGTTAATTCAACATCATCACATGTATTTTGTTGGGTTTGAAATGACGTGGAAACAACGTTGATTCAACCAGTTTTTGCCCAGTGGGTAGCCTCCTAATGAGTCAGTCATGTTCAAGTTCATACAGCTAGACAATTAACTTCCTCATTAAATGGTTCCTTCAGAGTAAATGTTACCCTTGTTAAACGGTTCCTTCACAGTGAATGTTACCCTCATTAAACGGTTATTTGAAAGTTAATGTTACCCTCATTAAACAGTTCTTTGAAAGTGAATGCTACCCTTGATAAATGGTTCCTTCAGAGTGAATGTTACCCTCGTTAAATGGTTCCTTCAGAGTGAATGTTACCCTCGTTAAACGGTTCCTTCAGAGTGAATGTTAACCTCGTTAAATGGTTCCTTCAGAGTGAATGTTACCCTCGTTAAACGGTTCCTTCAGAGTGAATGTTACCCACGGTAAATGGTTCCTTCAGAGTGAATGTTACCCACAGTAAATGGTTCCTTCAGAGTGAATGTTACCCACGGTAAACGGTTCCTTCAGAGTGAATGTTACCCTTGTTAAACGGTTCCTTCAGAGTGAATGTTACCCACGGTAAACGGTTCCTTCAGAGTGAATGTTACCCTCGTTAAACGGTTCCTTCAGAATGAATTTTATCCACGGTAAACGGTTCCTTCAGAGTGAATGTTACCCTCGTTAAACGGTTCCTTCCTTAAAATGCCCCTCACATTTGGAACCTGCATGAACAGTTGGAAATTGAAAATTAAACCTTTGTAGTGTTTGCACGTCTTTCTTGCTGACTCAATTTGCAATTACAGTAGACTCATATTCCAGAGGAGGGGGGAGGGGGGTTATAAAGGACTCACACAGCTAAGGCAAGGCAAGACAATTAAAACCCTGCCATACCAGGAAGAAAGACAATGAGAATAAAGAACATTTCCTCCACTCATTTTCCTTTCCCCTTAGGATTTGAAGCAAAATTAAATCATCGTGTTAATTATGGTCCATTCCAGTGTTGATATCGCATCTGTCAGTTAGGATCCAATCAACAGCCTCCCATGCAATGTGACTGTTGTGAGCTGATCAACATTGGATGTGTCTCCCTTTTTAAATGAGATCATTAGTTTTCTCAAATCAATCTGCATTACAAATGATTAGATGCCATGATTATTTAGAACAATTACACCATGCATCTCAATTATCATAATGTATTTTCTTGCAGCATACAGTTGAAGTCGGATGTTTACATACACCTTAGCCAAATACATTTAAACTCAGTTTTTCACAATTCCTGACATTTAATCCTAGTAAAAATCCCCTGTTTTAGGTCAGTTCGGATCACCACTTTATTTTAAGAATGTGAAATGTCAGAATAATAGTAGAGATAATGATTTATTTCAGCTTTTATTTATTTCATCACATTCCCCGTGTGTCAGAAGTTTACATGCACTCAATTAGTATTTGGTAGCGTTGCCTTTAAATTGTTTAACTTGGGTCAAACGTTTCGGGTAGCCTTCCACAAGCTTCCCACAATAAGTTGGGTGAAGTTTGGCCCATTCCTCCTGACAGAGCTCGTGTGACTGAGTCAGGTTTGTAGGCCTCCTTGCTCGCACACACTTTTTCAGTTCTGCCCACACATTTTCTATAGGGTTGAGGTCAGGGCTTTGTGATGACCACTCCAATACTTTGACTTTGTTGTCCTTAAGCCATTTTGCTAAAACTTTGGAAGTATGCTTGGGGTCATTGTCCATTTGGAAGACCCATTTGCGACCAAGCTTTAACTTCCTGACTGATGTCTTGAGATTGTGCTTCAATATATCCACATAATATTCCTTCCTCATGATGCCATCTATTTTGTGAAGTGCACCAGTCACTCCTGCAGCAAAGCACCCCCACAGCATGATGCTGCCACCCCCGTGCTCTACCGCCTTTTTTCCTCGAAACATAATGATGGTCATTATTGCCAAACAGTTCTATTTTTGTTTCATCAGACCAGAGGACATTTCTCCAAAAAGTACGATCTTTGTCCCCATGTGCAGTTTCAAACCGTAGTCTGGCTTTTTTATGCCGGTTTTGGAGCGTTGGCTTCTTCCTTGCTGAGCGGCCTTTCAGGTTATGTCGATATTGGACTCGTTTTTACTGTAGATACATTTGTACCTGTTTCCTCCAGCATCTTCACAAGGTCCTTTGCTGTTGTTCTGGGATTGATTTGCACTTTTTGCACCAAAGTACGTTCATCTCTAGGAGACAGAACGCGTCTCCTTCTTGAGCGGTATTACGGCTGTGTGGTCCCATGGTGTTTATACTTGCGTACTATTGTTTGTACAGATGAAAGTGGTACCTTCAGGCGTTTGGAAATTGCTCCCAAGGATGAACCAGACTTGTGGAGGTCTACCATTCTTTTTCTGAGGTCTTGGCTGATTTCTTTTGATATTCCAATGATGTCAAGCAAAGAGGCACTGAGTTTGAAGGTAGGCCTTGAAATACATCCACAGGTACACCTCCAATTGACTCAAATGATGTCAATTAACCTTTAATCAGAAGCTTCCAAGCTGTTTAAAGGCACAGTCAACTTAATTTATGTAAACTTCTGACCCACTGGAATTGTGATACAGTGAATTATAAGTGAAATAATCTGTCTGTAAACAATTGTTGGAAAAATTACTTGTGTCATGCACAAAGTAGATGTCCTAACCGACTTGCCAAAACTATAGTTTGTTAACAAGAAATTTGTGTAGTGGTTGAAAAACTAGTTTTAATGACTCCAAACTAAGTGTATGTAAACTTCCGACTTCAACAGTATATCTCCCTGGTTTTGTTATAATAGTAAACATATCCATGTTACTCTAACGGCCTCTGTTAGATTCAATCCCAATGCTCACCAGTTATGCAGCTGTATATAGTATTCTGAAACGTGGGGCTCCTTTCTGGGTGCCATATTAAACTGGGATAATTACTCAGAAAGTAGAGTTTAAATTGCTCATGCACCTGTTCTTATACCACAGTTACAAAGGCAAGATTTTGTCATATTTTGTCATTATTGCAAAAATGTTAGAAGCTCAATGAACACGACTACTATTAATTTGTTAACACCATACTGCACACACATGCACAAAAGCACACGCACGCACACACGCACACACACACACACACACACACACACACACACACACACACGCACACACACACACACAACCCTCATCTGTGTGCTGCTTCAGTGGTGATTTTCCCAGCGACCTACAGTGAGTGGTGACCATATGTCTCCCACTGGTGTGTGAGTGTGTGTGTGTGTGTGTGTGTGTGTGTGTCTCCCACTGAGCTTGGAGGGGTGTTCCTAGTGGCTGGGGACTTTAATGCAGGGAAACTTAAATCCTTTCTACCTCATTTCTACCAGCATGTTAAATTTGCAACCAGAGGAAAAAAAAACTCTAGACCACCTTTACTCCACACACAGAGACACATACAAAGCTCTCCCTCGCCCTCCATTTGGCAAATCTGACCATAACTCTATCCTCCTGATTCCTGCTTATAAGCAACAACTAAAGCAGGAAGCACCAGTGACTCGGTTAATAAAAAACTGGTCAGATGACGCAGATGCTAAGATACAGGACTGTTTTGCTAGCACAGACTGGAACATGTTCCGGGATTCTTCAGATAGCATTGAGGAGTACACCACATCAGTCACTGGCTTCATCAATAAGTGCATCGATGATGTCGTCCCCACAGTGACCGTACGTACATACCCCAATCAGAAGCCATTGATTACAGGAAACATCCGCACTGAGCTAAAGGGTAGAGCTGCCGCTTTCAAGGAGCGGGACTCTAACCCAGACGCTTATAAGAAATCCCGCTATGACCTCCAACGAACCATCAAACAGGCAAAGAGTCAATACAGGACTAAGATTGAATCGTACTACACCGGCTCTGACGCTCGTCAGATGTGGCAGGGCTTGAAAATTATTACAGACTACAAATGGAACTTCCCAGTGACACAAGCCTACCAGACGAGCTAAACCACTTCTATGCTCGCTTCGAGGCAAGCAACACTGAAGCATGCATGAGAGCACCAGCTGTTCCGGATGACTATGTGATCACGCTCTCCGTAGCCGATGTGAGTAAGACTTTTAAGCAGGTCAACATTCACAAGGCCGCAGGGCCAGATGGATTACCAGGACGTGTACTCTGAGCATGTGCTGACCAACTGGCAAGTGTCTTCACTGACATTTTCAACATGTCCCTGACTAAGTCTGTAATACCAACATGTTTCAAGCAGACCAACATAGTCCCCATGCCCAAGGACACTAAGATAACCTGCCTAAATGACTACCGACCCGTAGCACTGACGTCTGTAGCCATGAAGTGCTTTGAAAGGCTGGTCATGGCTCACATCAACACCATTATCCCAGAAACCCTAGACCCACTCCAATTTGCATATCGCTCCAACAGATCCACAGATGATGCAATCTCTATTGCACTCCACACTGCCCTTTCCCACCTGGACAAGAGGAACACCTATGTGAGAATGCTATTCATTGACTACAGCTCAGCATTCAACACCATAGTGCCCTCAAAGCTCATCACTAAGCTAAGGATCCTGGGACTAAACACCTCCCTCTGCAACTGGACCCTGGACTTCCTGACCCCCAGGTGGTAAGGGTAGGTAACAACACATCTGCCACACTGATCCTCAACATGGGGGCCCCTCAGGGGTGCGTGCTCAGTCCCCTCCTGTACTCCCTGTTCACCCATGACTGCATGGCCAGGCACGACTCCAACACCATCATTAAGTTTGCCGACGACACAACAGTGGTAGGCCTGATCACCGACAACGATGAGACAGCCTATAGGGAGGAGGTCAGAGACCTGGCCGTGTGGTGCCAGGATAACAACCTCTCCCTTAATGTGACCAAGACAAAGGAGATTATTGTGGACTACAGGAAAAAAAAGAGGACTGAGCACGCCCCTATTCTCATCGACGGGGCTGTAGTGGAACAGGTTGAGAGCTTCAAGTTCCTTGGTGTCCACATCACAAACAAACTATCATGGTCCAAACACACCAAGACAGTCGTGAAGAGGGCACGACAAAGCCTATTCCCCCTCAGGAGACTGAAAAGATTCGGCAATGGGTCCTCAGATCCTCAAAAAATTCTACAGCTGCACCATCGAGAGCATCCTGACTAGTTGCATCACCGCCTGGTATGGCAACTGCTTCCTGTCATCCAGGACCTCTATACCAGGCGGTGTCAGAGGAAGGCCCTCAAAATTGTCAAAGACTCCAGCCACCCTAGTCATAGACTGTTCTCTCTGCTACAGCACGGCAAGCGGTACCAGAGTGCAAAGTCTAGGTCCAAAAGACTTCTCAACAGCTTCTACCCCCAAGCCATAAGACTCCTGAACAGCTAATCATGGCTACCCGGACTATTTGCACTGCCCCCCCCACCCCATCTTTTTACGCTGCTGCTACTCTGTTAATGATTTATGCATAGTCACTTTAACTCTACCCACATGTACATATTACTTCAACTACCTCAACTATCCGGTGCCCCCGCAACATTGACTCTGCACCGGTACCCCCCTGTATATATAGCCTCCCTACTGTTATTTTATTTTACTTCTGCTCTTTTTTCTCAACACTTTTTTGTTGTTGTTTTATTTTACTTTTTTCTTAAAAATAAATGCACTGTTAGTTAAGGGCTGTAAGTAACCATTTCACTGTAATGTCTGCACCTGTTGTATTCGGCGCATGTGGCCAATAAAATTTGATTTGATTTGATTTGTTCAGCAGGTGTTCAGATGCCCACTCTCTCCAGAGCTGCCTCCTCTCCCTGATCACATGAGGGGAAAACATCATTAGTCAAAAAAAGATTTGACCGCGAGTAAGGAGAAAAAAGTACTGTGAGAAGTAGCTCCCCGTTCAACATCTGTGGCCCCCTGCAGCAGAGCTTCTAGAATATGCCTGGGGATTTCCTTTGAGTAGCTATATCAATCAATTCGTCTAGCCACAGACGTCTATTCCACGTTGGTTCAACGTAATTTCATTGAAATGTTGTGGAAACAACGTTGATTCAACCAGTGTGTGCCCAGTGGGAAATGTGTGTCCCAAATGGCACCCTGTTCTCTTTATAATGTACTGCTGGTCAAAAGTGGTGCACTCTAAAGACAATAGGGTGCCATTTGGGACACACATTTCCCACTGGGCACACACTGGTTGAATCAACGTTGTTTCCACAACATTTCAATGTTGGGACCAAATTGTCAGGTGATTGGATACACTGAGTGAGTGTCTAATTCCAGTAAGAGACAGTTCATCAACAGTTTTTGATTAGTTCCAGTTGTACAGTGCCTTCAGAAAGTATTCAAACCCCTTGACTTTTTCCACATTTTGTTGTGTTACTGCCTGAATTTAAAATGGAGTAAATTGAGATTTGTGTCACTGGCCTACACACAATACCCCATCATGTCTCTTTATAATGGGCTCCCGAGTGGCGCAGCGGTCTAAGGCACTGCATCTCAGTGCTTGAGGTGTCACTATAAACCCCCTGGTTTGATTCCAGGCTGTATCACAACCGGCCGGGATTGGGAGTCCCATAGGGTGGCGCACAATTGGCCCAGCGTTGTCCGGGTTTGGCCGGTGTAGGCCATCATTGTAAATAAGAATTTGTTCTTAACTGACTTGCCTAGTTAAATCAATAAAAATGTCAAAGTGGAATTATGTATTTTTTATTTTATTAATTTTTCTATAAAAAATGAAAAGATGAACTGTGACGTTGCAGACTCTGGGGCCTTTCAGAACAGGTGTACATATACTGAGATCATGTGACAGATCATGTGACACTTAGATTGCACACAGGTGGACTTAATTTAACTAATTATGTGACTTCTGAAGGTAATTGGTTGCACCAGATCTTATTTAGTGTCACGCCCTGACCTATAGACTCTAGTTAGTTTGGTCAGGGTGTGAATATATGTGTGGGTTTTTCTATGTGGGGATTCTATGTTTCTATTTCTATGTTTGGCCGGGTGTGATTCTCAATCAGAGGCAGCTGTCGCTCGTTGTCTCAGATTGGGGATCATACTTAGGCAGCCAGTTTTCCTGCCTGTGTTGTGGGATCTTGTTTTGTGCTCAGTGAGTTTGGCCTTCCTTCCGACGTCACGTTTCGTTGCCTGTTTTGTATGTGTATTCGGTTTAATAAACATGGATGCATTTCACGCTGCGCCTTGGTCTGACCCGTCCTTCAACGACTGTGACATTTAGGGTCTTCATAGCAAATGGGGTGAATACATACGCACACACCACTTTTCCGTTATTTATTTTGTTGAAGCAAGTTATTTTTTTCATTCCACTTCACCAATTTGGACTATTTTGTGTATGTCCATTACATGAAATCCAAATAAAAATCCATTTAAATTACAGGTTGTAATGCAACAAAATAGGAAAAACACCAAGGGGGATCAATACTTTTGCAAGGCACTGTATACACTGGAGTTGCTTACCAAGATGACATTGAATGTTCCTGAGTGGCCTAGTTACAGTTTTGACTTAAATCGGCATGAAAATCTATGGCAAGACTTGAAAATGACTGCCTAGCAATGATCAACAACCAACTTGACAGAGCTTAAAGAATGTTTTTAAGAATAATGTGCAAATATTGTACAATCCAGGTGTGCAGTGCTCTTAGAGACTTACCCAGAAAAACTCACAGCCGTAATCGCTGGCAAAAGTGATTCTAACATGTATTGACTCAGGGGTGTGAATACTTATGTAAATCAGATATTTCTCTATTTCATTTTCAATAAATGTACAAAACTTTCTTAAAACAAGTTTTCACTTATGGGGTATTGTGTGTAGACGGGTGAGAAATTATATTTAATCCATTTTTAATTCAGTCTGTAACACAACAATGTGGAGGGGTATGTTAAGGGGTATGAAAACTTTCTGAAGGCACTGTAGACAGAGGCTGATAATCCTTAAAGGTCCAATGCAGCTGTTTTTATCTCAATATCAAATCATTTAATAGAAACAATTAAGTACTTTTTTTTTCAATTAAAACGGTCAAAAAGAAACAAAAATGTATTCTTAGCGAAGACCAATTTCTCAAGCAAGAATTTAGCTAGGACTGTCTTGGAGAGGTCTGAGTGGGTAGGGGAAAACTGAAAACGAGCTTTTATTGGCAGAGATGTTTGGAACTCTTTTTACTATTGGTCTATTAACTAATTTATTTTCAATCAGCTCTTACACTAACAGGATTATAATCCTTTTCACAATTTCACAGTATTATTCCAACCTCATAGGGTGGAAATATATATACAATATAGGAAAATCATGTTTTTGACTGCACTGGGCCTTTAAGAAAACACAAATTTTCTCTTTCGAAAAATACAGTTAGGGAAAAAAGTATTTGATCCTCTGCTGATTTTATATGTTTGCCCACTGACAAAGAAATAATCAGTCTATAATTTTAATGGTAGGTTTATTTATAGACAGAATAACAACAACAAAATTCATAAAAACGCATGTCAAAAATGTTATAAATTGATTTGCATTTTAATGAGGGAAATAAGTATTTGACCCCCTCTCAATCAGAAAGATTTCTGGCTCCCAGGTGTCTTTTATACAGGTAACGAGCTGAGATTAGGAGCACACTCTTAAAGGGAGTGCTCCTAATCTCAGTTTGTTACCTATATAAAAGACACCTGTCCACAGAAGCGATCAATCTATCAGATTCCAAACTCTCCACCATGGCCAAGACCAAAGAGCTCTCCAAGGATGTCAGGGACAAGATTGTAGACCTACACAAGGCTGGAATGGGCTACAAGACCATCGCCAAGCAGCTTGGTGAGAAGGTGACAACAGTTGGTGCGATTGTTCGCAAATGGAAGAAACACAACAGAACTGTCAATCTCCCTCGGCCTGGGGCTCCATGCAAGATCTCACCTCGTGGAGTTGCAATGATCATGAGAACGGTGAGGAATCAGCCCAGAACTACACGGGAGGATCTTGTCAATATCTCAAGACAGCTGGGACCATAGTCACCAAGAAAACAATTGGTAACACACTACGCCGTGAAGGACTGAAATCCTGCAGCACCCGCAGGTCCCCCTGCTCAAGAAAGCACATATACAGGGTCGTCTGAAGTTAGCCAATGAACATCTGAATGATTCAGAGGAGAACTGGGTGAAAGTGTTATGGTCAGATGAAATCAAAATCGAGCTCTTTGGTGTCAACTCAACTCGCCGTGTTTGGGGGAGGAGGAATGCTGCCTTTGACCCCAAGAACACCATCGCCACTGTCAAACATGGAAACATTATGCTTTGGGGGTGTTTTTCTGCTAAGGGGACAGGACAACTTCACCGCATCAACGGGGCCATGTACCGTCAAATCTTGGGTGAGAACCTCCTTCCCTCAGCCAGGGCATTGAAAATGGGTTGTGGATGGGTTTTCCAGCATGACAATGACCCAAAACAAACGGCCAAGGCAACAAAGGAGTGGCTCAAGAAGAAGCACATTAAGGTCCTGGAGTGGCCTAGCCAGTCTACAGACCTTAATCCCATAGAAAATCTGTGGAGGGAGCTGAAGGTTCGAGTTGCCAAACGTCAGCCTCGAAACCTTAATGACTTGGAGAAGATCTGCAAAGAGGAGTGGAACAAAATCCCTCCTGAGATGTGTGCAAACCTGGTGGCCAACTACAAGAAACGTCTGACCTCTGTGATTGCCAACAAGGGTTTTGCCACCAAGTACTAAGTCATGTTTTGCAGAGGGGTCAAATACTTATTTCCCTCATTAAAATGCAAATCAATTTATATCATTTTTGATATGCGTTTTTCTGAATTTTGTTGTTGTTATTCTGTCTCTCACTGTTCAAATAAACCTACCATTACAATTATAGACTGATCATTTCTTTGTCAGTGGGCAAATGTACAAAATCAGCAGGGGATCAAATACTTTTTTCCCTCACTGTACAACGTCTTCAATTAGTGGCACAATGTGTAAATTGGCACTGATGAAGGGGCATAGAACTACAGTATTTTAATTCTCAGTCTGGGTCTGGTGTCCTGCTATAGCATAGTGCCTGAACTGCATGGGTTGGTGTGTGTGTATGGGTGTGTGTGTGTGTGTGTGTGGGAACCTGTATTTCTAGCAGTGCTGCTTCTGTTTCTACAGTACCAGCCCTGCAACCCCAGTAATATATATGTCTCCCTTCAGAACCCAGAAGACTCATTAGGGATGTCCATAGTTTATTTGGATCAGACCTTTACTGGAATGTTTTCATTATCGTGATCAGTGAATGTGTCGTTTCCCCCCGATTTCAGCAGCAACCATTGTTTGGCACGAGGTGTCTGTCTCTCTCTCTCTCTCTCTCTCTCTCTCTCTCTCTCTCTCTCTAGCGCCTTCTCATTAATCTTGTACAGTAGCCTGGTGCGTTCCACTGACTGTAATGTAACATTTGTCAAAGTGGTCTGGGAGACATGTAGAATGGGTTTCTGAGTTGTATGGGTGTAGCAGTCTCATCCTGATATGCGTGTTAATGTAAGACTTGTGTGTATATGGTTTTCCTACCTGCATTTCTCAAAATAAAAAACTTACACACTTATACTGTTTCACTACCACAATTCTGTCAATAACTCATCTTCAAACATTTTGACAATATACTGTATCTTTCAGTGCTCAGTCTTAGTTGAGCCAAGGTGAGGATAGCTCCCTGATTTCCGGGCATCCCTGGCCAGAGGCAGAGATGGGATGTAAAGCTTTTATGACCGGTTCCCTTCCATAATATATGACACCATCTGCAGAATGACACAAAGGATTACACATTGCTTATGTACTGATTAAATAACTCATTATGTGTGTGGGTGAGCCAGTGCCGTATATCTCTGCAACATGGCAGCAATTGCATTCAGAGGCTGTCCAAGACAATAATGTTGAATGGTGCCACTGTGTGTACAAAACATTAAGAACACCTGCTCTTTCCATGACATATACTAACCAGGTGAATCCAGGTTAAAGCTATGATCCCTTATTGATGTCACTTGTTAAATCCACTTCAATCTGTGTAGATGAAGGGGAGGAGATAGGTTAAAGAAGGATTTTTAAGCCTTGAGACAATTAAGACATGGATTGTGTGTGTGTGCCATTCAGAGGGTGAATGGGCAAGACAAAGATTGAAGTGCCTTTGAACGGGGTATGGTAGTAGGTGTCAGGCGCACCGGTTTGTGTCAAGAACTGCAATGCTGCTGGGTTTTTCACGCTCAACAGTTTCCCATATGTATGAAGAATGGTCCACTGCTCAAAGGACATCCTGCCAACTTGACACAACTGTGGGAAGGATTGGAGTCAACATGGGCCAGCATTCCTTTGGAACGCTTTCGACACCTTGTGGAGCCCCGACGAACTGAGGCTGTTCTGAGGGCAAAACGGTGTGGGGGGGAGGACGACGACTCAATATTATGAAGGTGTTCCTTATGTTTGGTATACTCAGTGTATCTGTACCATTATAGTGTCTGTGATAGCAAAGGCAGCGCCATTGAGGCTACAACCCATAGGAATCCCCACCCAGTTGACTACTTTGACTACTTTAAAATGGTGGAAGCATGGTGGAAGCCATCAATGACACTGCCCATGCAAAAGTGCCTTTTGGCTACTAGAGGCCTCTATCATTCTCTACGAACATTTCCAAGGTGCCATCTTAGGTAGTGAGCAGTCGGGCAGAGAGAACAGGCCTTTGGCACTGTGATGATGCCAGCACCTTTCAGTCAAATATATTGTATGGCTTATCAAGTTGTTATTATTCAGACCTTGGCAAGATGGCTTTTTCTATTACTTTGAGGCTAGAGGAGCTTTTATGTTTTGTGGTATTAGAAAGGTTTTTTTAATTTGGCGATACACTCAGGGAATGGAGATCTTAAAAATCACACTGTAAAGAAGTTCAATAGATTTTTCATCTCGTTTGCCTGTGTCTCTTACGCCTTTGTGTTTTGGTGGATGTGACCTGATGCACCACATCATGAAGATAACATATTGATATGATGAGGACAATATATTTTGTTTACCTGCATAATCTACAGAAAAATATGTATAGTTATTAACTCTCTGGGCAACAGAGACATTGAGGGGAACGAAAACCCCCGTAAACAACAAAGAGTAGCTCTCACAGAAGACAGTGCCATACACAAGCAGCTTTATGTCAAAGCAGATTGATATTCACAGCATTGATATTGAGGAGCGTGCCGCGCCACATTGTTCTTCTCTTCCAAAAACTTTTCTTCAGAGCGCCTTCCCTTCAATCCCTGCCTCTCGTGTCATTATCAGCAGCAGTGCAGGCTCTGACAATTTGTAAATTCATTTGGACATTCCTAGCATGTACACGCCAACAGAGAGCAGGGAGACAAAGAGGAACAAGTAATGAAGCACCAGGTGCAGCCGTTTGATTGGGCTGGAGCTCAGCTCCTACATCGGGCCAACTGCTGCTGTGGCCCAACCTTGAGAAATCCCACCAACAAATCTCCTTTCCCGTCACTTGGAAATCCACTTGTAGGCCTACAGGCACGGAAAAATAGATACGAAAGAAAGAAGCCATTTCTGAATACAAGAAGGCACTTCTGGGACTTGTCATTGGATCAAAACAAGGACAACCATGTGAGACTCCCGGGCAGCAAAGTTTAGAATTCATGTTTGAGAAATGAGAGAATAGAATGGGAAGAAGTCTGTGTGAAGAATGTGAGAAATTGGAAGGAGACATATGTTTTCTACAGTCCACTGAGGTTTCACACAATAGGTCCATCTGTGGTAACTTTATTCCACTGCTCTTTCTTCCATGTTCCCTCTGAAATACAACAAATATATTAATCTGTTCTCGGTTCATGTAGAGACCTCTCTGGTAACCCCTGCTTTTGTGTTTATAGGCCCAACATTTCTGTACCTCTAAAATGCAGAAGAATCTATCAGCTCTCGGATAGTAATGCTAGTTCATATGGAAGAAGGTATTTGTACCTTTTCAGAGGAATGCTACATTATGTGGTGTTCTTCTAGTCTGATGACAGCAGAGAACATCAGTGAATGCAAAGCTGTTCAGCTACTTTATAATGACGTGTGGATGTTTGCTTCCCCACTGAAAATGATAGGTATTTCCTCTGACCCCCTTAGCCACACAGATCTGACTGTCTCTTGTTGTGGCACAATAATCAAAGAGGAAGTTCAAAGAAAGGACATCACTTATTTGCACAGAAAATACACATTTGATCTTGCTTAGTATACTGCAGGAAACCATTTGGTTTGGACCAGGGGAAAATAGATACAGTGGGGAAATAAAGTATTTAGTCAGCCACCAATTGTGCAGGTTCTCCCACTTAAAAAGATGAGAGAGGCCTTTAATTTTCATCATAGGTACACGTCAACTATGACAGACAAATTGAGAAAAGAAAATCCAGAAAATCACATTGTAGGATTTTTTATGAATTTATTAGCAAATTATGGTGGAAAATAAGTATTTGGTCACCTACAAACAAGCAAGATTTCTGGCTCTCACAGACCTGTAACTTCTTCTTTAAGAGGCTCCTCTGTCCTCCACTCGTTACCTGTATTAATGGCACCTGTTTCAACTTGTTATCAGTATAAAAGACACCTGTCCACAACCTCAAACAGTCACACTCCAAACTCCACTATGGCCAAGACCAAAGAGCTGTCAAAGGACACCAGAAACAAAATTGTAGACCTGCACCAGGCTGGGAAGACTGAATATGCAATAGGTAAGCAGCTTGGTTTGAAGAAATCAACTGTGGGTGCAATTATTAGGAAATGGAAGACATACAAGACCACTGATAATCTCCCTCGATCTGGGGCTCCACGCAAGATCTCACCCCGTGGGGTCAAAATGATCACAAGAACGGTGAGCAAAAATCCCAGAACCACACGGGGGGGACCTAGTGAATGACCTGCAGAGAGCTGGGACCAAAGTAACAAAGCCTACCATCAGTAACACACTACGCCGCCAGGGACTCAAATCCTGCAGTGCAAGATGTGTCCCCCTGCTTAAGCCAGTACATGTCCAGGCCCGTCTGAAGTTTGCTAGAGTGCATTTGGATGATCCAGAAGAGGATTGGGAGAATGTCATGTGGTCAGATGATAGCAAAATATAACTTTTTGGTAAAAACTCAATTCGTCGTGTTTGGAGGACAAAGAATGCCGAGTTGCATCCAAAGAACACCACACCTACTGTGAAGCATGGGGGTGGAAACATCATGCTTTGGGGCTGTTTTTCTGCAAAGGGACCAGGACGACTGATCCATGTAAAGGAAAGAATGAATGGGGCCATGTATCGTGAGATTTTGAGTGAAAACCTCCTTCCATCAGCAAGGGCATTGAAGATGAAACGTGGCTGGGTCTTTCAGCATGACAATGATCCCAAACACACCGCCCGGGCAACGAAGGAGTGGCTTCGTAAGAAGCATTTCAAGGTCCTGGAGTGGCCTAGCCAGTCTCCAGATCTCAACCCCATAGAAAATCTTAGGAGGGAGTTGAAAGTCAGTGTTGCCCAGCGACAGCCCCAAAACATCACTGCTCTAGAGGAGATCTGCATGGAGGAATGGGCCAAAATACCAGCAACAGTGTGTGAAAACCTTGTGAAGACTTACAGAAAACGTTTGACCTGTGTCATTGCCAAGAAAGGGTATATAACAAAGTATTGAGAAACTTTTGTTATTGACCAAATACTTATTTTCCACCATCATTTGCAAATAAATTCATTTGACCCCACGGGGTGAGATCTTGCGTGGAGCCCCAGATCGAGGGAGATTATCAGTGGTCTTGTATGTCTTGCATTTCCTAATAATTGCACCCACAGTTGATTTCTTCAAACCAAGCTGCTTACCTATTGCAGATTCAGTCTTCCCAGCCTGGTGCAGGTCTACAATTTTGTTTCTGGTGTCCTTTGACAGCTCTTTGGTCTTGGCCATAGTGGAGTTTAGAGTGTGACTGTTTGAGGTTGTGGACAGGTGTCTTTTATACTGATAACAAGTTCAAACAGGTGCCATTAATACAGGTAACGAGTGGAGGACAGAGGAGCCTCTTAAAGAAGAAGTTACAGGTCTGTGAGAGCCAGAAATCTTGCTTGTTTGTAGGTGACCAAATACTTATTTTCCACCATAATTTGCTAATAAATTCATAAAAAATCCTACAATGTGATTTTCTGGATTTTCTTTTCTCAATTTGTCTGTCATAGTTGACGTGTACCTATGATGAAAATTACAGGCCTCTCTCATCTTTTTAAGTGGGAGAACTTGCACAATTGGTGGCTGATTAAATACTTTTTTCCCCCACTTTAATTATTCACATAGAACAGAGTTGATGGATGTCAAAACATACACTAAATTGTATTGTGTTTATTTTAGTAGTGGGATGAGATACAAAGTGTTATTTTAGGACTGTTCACACCCACAATCAAAGGTATACAATTCTTCTGATAGATAGAAAAAATAAGTCTCACATTGGTATCCATTTACAGTGTCCCAAAATACATAAAGTGCCTAATGTGGGATGAAATGTGTTGCCATATTCCCCTATTCTGCATCCCTATATGGGCCCTGGTCAAAAATACTCCACTATATATGGTAATGTGGTCCGATTTGGGACACACTATGGACATGTATGTTCATCTGACAAAGGGATCATGAATCAAGTCTTTTATTGCCAATTCTTCTACATCAGGTGTCACGGTTCACTACGACAGAACCCAGAAGCAGACCAGGACGAGGTGAGTTGAACGAAGGTGAGTATTTACAGATTCAAAAAAGATGCAGAGTAATCCAGGAGACGGAGCGGGTGGCGGAGATGAGTTGGTGGAGGTGAAGTGGCAGATCCAATGATGGCAAGGCAGCCGCCGACAACCAGGCAGGGGTTGGGTGAAGGTCCCGGGAGAATGACTGTAGACAGAAAAAAACGGAGGTAAGTACACGGCAGGCCAACAAGATGCAAAACAAACTAACGCTAGTAACTCAGAGGCTGATACGCTGACAAACATACTGTTCATGGCTAACGATCCGGCAGGGAATGGACGTCAGGTCAGAGCTTATGAAGGGGTGATGATCAGGACCAGGTGTGCCGAAGCTGATGAGAAGCAGGTGCGGGTAATCGAGAGATCACCCGCCTAGCAACGTCGCCCGGCAACCGGACAGGGTGCGTTCAGGAACCTTCAGGAAACAGGAGATTCAGAGCAGAAAAACGGCAACACAGGCAGGAACAGACTCAGGATGCAGGGTTCATGACATCAGGTGACAATAGAAAAATGTTATACCCGCACATCATATAACTGGATGGCTCTTCAGGATAAACTCTGATGATCTCTCTCTCTCTCTCTCTCTCGCTCTCTCTCTCAGTGCATGCTGGGAGTTTTTTGGAGTTTGAGTGTTTGGTGTGGAGGGCTTGTCCTAACTTATTTCTTGATTCTTTCCTTGGTTTTTCCTTTCAATTTATATTTTCTATGGTGGAGGGTTAATGCACTGTTTGTTTTAGTGGTACCCACTGTTTTTATTTTCAAAGTTAGGGAGGAAGAGGACAGAGGTTTAGTTTCCTTGGGTTTTGAACGGTGTGGTGTGAGCGATGGCTTCGCAGCCTAGCGCGGAGGAGACGCTGTCGTTACGGCATGGATTCAGGTGTGTTCCCGAGAATGGAATTAAGGTGGAGGAGGTTCTGCTCGCGGTCGGCGAACAGGTAGGAGCTGAATTTATACACTCCGCATCCAGAATGAACAAAGCTGTGGTTGTGTTCATGAAAAGAGCAAATTTGGTGGGTAGGCTCATTTCTATTGGAATATTTGTAAGGGGTGTGTTGGTGCCAATTTCTCCTCTTTCTACCCCTTCGACTAGGGTGGTAGTTGCAAATTTACCTCAGTTTATTACGGATGATCATATCAGGAAGGAGTTGAGTCGTTTTGGTAAGTTTGCTAGTGGTTTTCATGTACTGTCGGCAGGTTTTCAGGCAGATGCCATCAAGCATGTTGTTTCGTTCCGGAGGCAAGTGTTCATGTTTCTGAATAACAATGAGCAACAGTTAAATGTGCATTTTAAAGTGAGGCATGGGGAGGGGCTCTACGCAGGTTTTGTCAGCACAGATAGTCTACGGTGCTTTGAGTGTGGGGATTTGGGGCATAAGAGCTTTGCGTGCCCACATAAAGGCCGTAGACAAGGTGAGGGTTCAAGCACCAGTGGGGGAAATCGAGGGCAATGTGCAGGGGGCCATGAGACGCAGGCAGCAGAGGCTGGGCCTAGTCATGCGACAGATGGTAGTGTAGCTAAGGCTGGGCCAAGTCATGCTACAGATGGTGGGTTAGATGAGGCTGGGTCTAGTCATGCTACAGATGGTGGTATAGCTGAGACTGGGTCTAGTCATGCTATAGATGGTGGTGTAGATGAGGCTGGGTCTAGTCATGTTATGGATGGTGGTGTAGATGAGGCTGGGTCTAGTCATGTTATGGATGGTGGTGTAGATGTGGCTGGGTCTAGTCGTGTTATGGATGGTGGTGTAGCAGAGACGGGGTCTAGTCATGTCATGGATGGTGGTATAGATGAGGTTGGGCTTAGTCAGGTTGTGCTAGTGGATGAGGAGAGTATAGTGGGGAAGGGTAAGCGACTAGGGGGGATGGATGAGGGTGTCAAGCGGAAGAGGAAAATGGGGGAGAAGAAAGGAGGTGGGAGGGCAGAGGCTGGTGAAAGGCACCAAGAAACCTTTGCCTGGTGCTGGGGGGGAGGTTCCGACTAGAGAGGAAGAGCAGGTGGTCAGGATGGGAGATGGAGATGAGGAGGAGGAAGGTGAGTCTGAGGAGGAAGATGATGAGGAGGATTTCTTTTCAGACTCCTCCTCAATGGGTCCAGAGCTGACAGCCAGTCAGTCAGAGGGGTCAAAGTACACCGTGAAGGAACTGTCAAGGTTCCTGAATGAGACTAAGGGGAAAAAAGTTAATCTTGAGGCTATTTTTTGCGATCCTAGAAAGTTTGTAAGATCAGTACAACATGCTATGAAAAATGAGGGGCATGGTGTCCTCTCACCCAGGGAACGGTTTAGGTTGAGGAAGTGGGTCACAACCGTGCGTAAAAGTCTACCTTCAGACACTGTTTAGATTGAAGTTTTCTTTCTGGCACTGGGGCATTTTGAGCTTTGCTATTGGTCTCTTTCTTTGCTGGCTTTTCTCCCACTTCTTATGGAGGCTCTTTGGGTAGGCTCGCTTAATATTAATGGCGCCAGAGATGCGGGAAAGAGGAGTGTGTTGGGTGAATATGTAAAACGAAAAAAAGTACAGGTGTTGTTTCTGCAGGAGACGCATAGCGATGTGGTGAATGAAGTTGATTGGGGTCTCTGGTGGAAAGGGACAAGTGTGCTGAGCCATGGGACAAATGTTAGTGCAGGGGTGGCAGTCCTTTTTGTACCGGGTGTGTCTGTAAAAATGTGCTCCTCAAAAGAGGTGTGTAGGGGTAGACTGCTTGTAGTAAAAGCAGAAATCAACAACAGGGGTTTTGTCTTTAAAAAATGTGTATGCGCCTAACACAGAGAGAGAGGGGGTGTCTTAGACAGGAACTCTCACAGATATCGCCTGAGGAGACGCTGGTGGTCGGCGGGGACTGGAACTGTACGATGGATTTGACGAAATACAAAAATGGGGAGGAGCCTCATTCAGGTTCAGTGGGGGTGTTAAGGGACATTATTAATCAGTTTGACCTAGTGGATGTTAGGAGAACTAGACATCCCAACACAAGACAGTATACATGGGTGAAGGTATTTGGGGCTAGGGTGAGTGCAGCCCGGCTTGATCGATTGTACATGTCCAGGAATCAGAGCAATAGGCTGTTGGGCGCTACCATTCTCCCGGTGGGTTTTTCGGATCACCACATAACCATGGCCCGGCTGTCTATTTCACCAGGGCCTCGGCAGGCATCCTATTGGAAGTTTAACGTAAAGCTCTACAAGATGCCACTTTTTGCTCAGGTTTCCAGACTTTTTGGGAAAGGTGGGGGCAGCGAAGAGAGGAGTTGAGTCTCTGAGTCAATGGTGGGATGTGGGAAAAGTCCAAATTCGGCTTTTCTACCAACAGTATACAGCTCTCTCATCCTCAGAGGCTAGGAGAGTATTGGGGGAACTCGAGTGTAGTATTAGTGAGATGGAGGTAGAGCTGGTGGGGCAAGGCAATGTAGGCCTCCAGGCTAATTTAGCTGAACTACGTAGGGACCTGGGCAGTTTTTCCAGGTTAAAGCAAAGGGAGCACTTGTAAGAGCTAGGTTCTCCATGCTCAAGGAGATGGATGCTCCCAGCTCCTTCTTCTTTGGTTTGGAAAGACAGAACGGTGAAGCCAAGGCTTTCGGATGGGCGGGTGACCTCTATGGTGGGGGAGATGCGGGAGCGGACTGTGGAGTTTTATACTGAGTTGTATAGGGCAGAACTGTGTGATCCTATGTGTGCTCAGGTTTTGTTTGCCGAACTCCCTAAACTCTCTCTGGTACAGAGGGATGAAATGGACATTCCCCTGTTGTCCCATGAACTGACAGAGGCCATAACCCAGATGTCCTCCGGCCGTGCACCGGGGGTCGATGGAATCCCAGTGGAGTTTTATAAAAAATTCTGGGGAATAATTGGACTGGACCTCTTTTGCGTGTTGCGTGAGTGCGTTGGGTTAGGAGAGTTGCTGATGAGCTGCCGGCGGGCGGCTCTGACTCTCCTGCCTAAAAATGGGGACTTGTGAGAATTTAATAACTGGAGGCCTGTGGCATTGCTCTGTGCAGACTACAAGATATTTGCCAAGGTCCTCGCTAACAGACTGAAGTCCCATCTGGACTCTATAGTACACAAGGACCAGACATATTGCGTACCAGGACGCTCAATCACAGACAACTTGTTCTTAATCAGGGACATGTTGGACTTGTCGAAAGGTTCTAATGTGAACTTTTGTCTGGTCTCTTTAGATCAAGAGAAGGCTTTTGATAGTGGACCATGAGTATCTGTTTAATGTGATGTCTGTGTTTGGGTTTGGGGAAAGGTTTTTGGCCTATGTGAAGATGTTGTATGCTGGGGCCTCATGTGTGGTTAAAGTGGGAGGGGGGCTCAGTAGGCCAGTCTGGGTGAGGCAGGGCATTAGACAAGGATGCCCTCTATCAGGGCAGATATATACACTAGCCATTGAGCCTTTTTTTGGGCCTGCTACGCAGGAGACTGCAGGGAGTGTGCTGGACAGGCACAGCAGTGTCAGCGTATGCAGATGACGTTTCTCTGATGGTCAGGGATGGTCAGGATATGCAGGCACTATAGAATAGTCTGTAGGTGTACGAGGGAGCTTCGTCAGCTAAGGTAAACTGGGGCAAGAGAAAAGCTCTGTTATGTGGGGCATGGGGGGGATAGGGCCCCTCCTCTGCTTCTAGGGGGTTTGCAGTGGGATTGTGAAGGGCTTAACATTTTGGGGGTGTACCTGGGCTCAGAGAGGTGGGTCAGGAAAAACGGGGAGGGGCTGTCACAGGCAGTGGTGTCAAGACTGGCCAGGTGGAGGTGGGTCCTGTCCCAAGTGTCATATAGAGGGAGGGTGCTGATAATCAACAACCTGGTGGCATCTTCCCTGTGGCATAAACTGGCTGTCCTCAACCCCCCTCGCAGACCTGCAACGCAAGCTGATTTTTTTTGGTCGGGCCATCACTGGCTGAGGACAGCCAGTTGTACAGTGGGGAGAACAAGTATTTGATACACTGCCGATTTTGCAGGTTTTCCTACTTAAAAAGCATGTAGAGGTCTGTCATTTTTATCATAGGTACACTTCAACTGTGAGAGACGGAATCTAAAACAAAAATCCAGAAAATGGCTAGGCCACTCCAGGACCTTGAGATGCTTCTTATGGAGCCACTCCTTAGTTGCCCTGGCTGTGTGTTTCGGGTCGTTGTCATGCTGGAAGACCCAGCCACGACCCATCTTCAATGCTCTTACTGAGGGAAGGAGGTTGTTGGCCAAGATCTCTCGATACATGGCCCCATCCATCCTCCCCTCAATACGGTGCAGTCGTCCTGTCCCCTTTGCAGAAAAGCATCCCCAAAGAATGATGTTTCCACCTCCATACTTCACGGTTGGGATGGTGTTTTTGGGGTTGTACTCATCCTTCTTCTTCCTCCAAACATGGCGAGTGGAGTTTAGACCAAAAAGCTCAATTTTTGTCTCATCAGACCACATGACCTTCTCCCATTCCTCCTCTGGATCATCCAGATGGTCATTGGCAAACTTCAGACGGGCCTGGACATGCGCTGGCTTGAGCAGGGGGACCTTGCGTGCGCTGCAGGATTTTAATCCATGACGGCGTAGTGTGTTACTAATGGTTTTCTTTGAGACTGTGGTCCCAGCTCTCTTCAGGTCATTAAGTAGGTCCTGCCATGTAGTTCTGTGCTGATCCCTCACCTTCCTCATGATCATTGATGCCCCACGAGGTGAGATCTTGCATGGAGCCCCAGACCGAGGGTGATTGACCGTCATCTTGAACTTCTTCCATTTTCTAATAATTGCGCCAACAGTTGTTGCCTTCTCACCAAGCTGCTTGCCTATTGTCCTGTACATCATCCCAGCCTTGTGCAGGTCTACAATGTTATCCCTGATGTCCTTACACAGCTCTCTGGTCTTGGCCATTGTGGAGAGGTTGGAGTCTGTTTGATTGAGTGTGTGGACAGGTGTCTTTTATACAGGTAACGAGTTCAAACAGGTGCAGTTAATACAGGTAATGAGTGGAGAACAGGAGAGCTTCTTAAAGAAAAACTAACAGGTCTGTGAGAGCCAGAATTCTTACTGGTTGGTAGGTGATCAAATACTTATGTCATGCAATAAAATGCAAATTAATTACTTAAAAATCATACAATGTGATTTTCTGGATTTTTGTTTTAGATTCCATCTCTCACAGTTGAAGTGTACCTATGGTAAAAATTACAGACCTCTACATGCTTTGTAAGTAGGAAAACCTGCAAAATTGGCATTGTATCAAATACTTGTTCTCCCCACTGTATATGTCTGTAAATGAAGGAGGACAGGGCCTGGTGAAACTGGAGAGCAGGGTGGCTGCATTCCGACTAAAGGCGGCGCAGAGACTGCTGTACCATACGGATGTCAGATGGAGGGAGCCAGCATGCGCGCTGCTGAGGAGAGCTGGCGGATTAGGGTTGGACCGGCAGCTATTCCTCATGAGGCTGGAGGGGCTGAGTACAGCAGGTCTCTCTGATTTCTACTCTGCGGTGCTGAGGGCCTGGCCCACATGAGAAGGGGGTGTGGAGCCTGGGCTGTGGGTGTGGGAGGAGCCTATCTTCCACAACCCATCCATCCTTTTGAGAACGGTTCAGTCGGCCACCCTGAAGAGGCGACTGATGGCAGCGGGATTACTAAGGCTGGGTGACCTGCGACTGCTGGGAGAGGAGGGGTGGAAAACCCCAGAAGTCCTAGCACAACAAACAGGCCTAACATCTCTTAGGCAAGTCACTTGGCTCTGTCATATCCTCACATGGCCTCTCATATCACTGCTACGCAGACGACACACAACTAATCTTCTCCTTTCCCCCTTCTGATAACCAGGTGGCGAATCACATCTCTGCATGTCTGGCAGACATATCAGTGTGGATGACGGATCACCACCTCAAGCTGAACCTCGTTAAGACGGAGCTGCTCTTCCTTCCGGGGAAGGACTGCCCATTCCATGATCTCGCCATCACGGTTGACAACTCCGTTGTGTCCTCCTCCAGAGTGCATAGAGCCTTGGCGTGACCCTGGACAACACCCTGTCGTTCTCCGCTAACATCAAGGCGGTGACCCGATCCTGTAGGTTCATGCTCTACAACATTCGGAGAGTACGACCCTGCCTTACACAGGAAGCGGCACAGGTCCTAATCCAGGCACTTGTCATCTCCCGTCTGGATTACTGCAACTCGCTGTTGGCTGGGCTCCCTGCCTGTGCTATTAAACCCCTACAACTCATCCAGAATGCCGCAGCCCGTCTGGTGTTCAACCTTCCCAAGTTCTCTCACGTCACCCCGCTCCTCCGCACACTCCACTGGCTTCCAGTTGAAACTCGCATCTGCTACAAGACCATGGTGCTTGCCTACGGAGCTGTGAGGGGAATGGCACCTCCGTACCTTCAGGCTCTGATCTGTCCCTACACCCAAACGAGGGCATTGCGTTCATCCACCTCTGGCCTGCTGGCCCCCCTACCTCTGCGGAAGCACAGTTCCCGCTCAGCCCAGTTAAAACTGTTCGCTGCTCTGGCACCCCAATGGTGGAACAAGCTCCCTCACGACGCCAGGACAGCGGAGTCACTCACCACCTTCCGGAGACACTTGAAACCCCACCTCTTTAAGGAATACCTGGGATAGGATAAAATAATCATTCTACCCCCCCCCTTACCCCACCCCCAAAAATAAAAATAAAAATAAAAAATACATATTGTAAAGTGGTTATCCCACTGGCTATAAGGTGAATGCACCAATTTGTAAGTCGCTCTGGATAAGAGCGTCTGCTAAATGACGTAAATGTAAATGTAATGTAAATGCTGCTGGAGAGATTCCTGGGAGAAGTCCAGGAGGCACTGTCTGAGCCGGTAAAGGGGGTGTTTGAGCGGACAAAGGGGGAGGGGCCACCAATGTTTCCACCACTGCACGTGACGGCAGAGACTGGGGACTGGCAAGGGGGTCTGGAGGACTTGCTAGATTTTAACACCCGAGCCTGGGGGTTTGAAGGGGTGGGAGGTAAAGCCCTATACAACCTCTGTATTAAGGTAAGGAACATCAGGAGCCTAACAGGAATGAAGGCACATCAGTGGCAGGGGGTATGTGGGGCGGAGAGTATGGTGTGTTTTAGATGGAGGGGGCTCTATAAACTCCCAGTACCAAAGAGGTCAGGGGACCTCCAGTGGAGGGTTTTACATGGAGCCCTGGCCACTAACAGCTGGTTGGCACGGGTTGAACCGGGAGTCGGACAGGGGTGTCCTTTCTGTGTCATGAGTGAAACTGTGATTCATGTGTTTTCTGTGTGCGCCAGGTTAATGCCTTTAATGTCTCTGTTGGAATGTCTGTGTGAGAGGTTAGGGGTGGAGTTTACTGTCGGGATGTTTATAATGGGGTACAAGTATTCAAATAAGGAAAAGGCTAAATGTGTGTTGTTGAATTTTCTGTTTGCTCAGGCAAAGTTAGCTATTTGGATAACAAGGGTGGAGGGATAACATACCTTTTACTATTATTTAGTGGAATGGTCTCTGCGCGCCTTAGGGTAGAATTAGGTTTCTATAAAATGATAAAAAGTGTGGAGATGTTTCAAGAGATATGGTGTGTTGGGGGGGCTGTCTGTATAGCTGGGGAAGATGGTCTGGATATACGGTTGTAGAAGTGGTGAGGTTTGGGTTATTGTTATGTGTGGTGTTGTTTTTGTATCGTGGGGTGGAGGGAAAGGTAAGTATGCAGTATAGGGGATATAGGTAATTTTATATTTTTATTTTAGGGGGTGGGGGGGTGAGGTTTTAATGAAATGAGGATGTACCATTAAAGAAAGACAAAAAGTCAAAGTCTCTCGCTCTCGATCTCTCTCTCTCTCTCTCTCTCTCTCTCTCTCTCTCTCTCTCTCTCTCTCTCTCTCTCTCTCTCTCTCTCTCTCTCTCTCTCTCTCTCTCTCTCTCTCTCTCTCTCTCTCTCTCTCTCTCGCTCTCTCTCTCTCTCTCTCTCTCTCTCTCTCTCTCTCTCTCTCTCTCGCTGTCTCTATTCTCATCAGAGAGGTCTTTGAAACCTTGAAAAACTGTTTCAAATTTGGGGAAATTACATACTCTCTAATTGTTTTATGTTTTTGATGTTTTGTCAGGAAATGCAGCTCTGTCTCAGGTACTGCTGTGGTGCAGTTGTTGCACAACCTTTCCTCTACAGGGAGCCAGGTTTTCCTGTGTCTACCCTTCTCATTGGCAAGGCTGTGCTCACTGAGCCTGTACTTTGTCAAGGTTTTTCTAAGGTTTTGATCAGTAACCATGGTAAAATAGTTAGCCACGGTGTACTGTTGATTTAGGGCCAGATAGCACTGCATTTTACTTTGTGCTTGTGTTTCCCAATAAGCAATGTAGTTTTGTTTTGACTGTGTGGTAATCTGGTTTATTCTCCCCCTCTCTCTCTCTCTCTCTCTCTCTCTCTCTCTCTCTTTCTCTTTCTCTCTCTCTCTCTCTCTCTCTCCCTCTCTCTCCCTCTCTCTCTATTCGGTCAACCTTTAGTTTTCTGTATTTTTCTGTTCATCCCTCTGAAGAGACTGATAACAGTGTGATAAAATGGCTTGTCTGGCTGTGACAGGATGAAGGAAGGGAAGGATGAGACACTGGGAGAGGAAGGGCTGCTGTGGAGTGATTTAGAGCCTATAGTTCCAGAAATCCTCACAATGCTGTTATCTTCAGTCACGCTGTAGACCGCCACATCTCAGATGACAGTCAGGGAGAGGGGGATATGGAGAGGGGGAGCGGGAGCGGGTGGGAGGGAGGGAGGGAGGGAGGTAGGGAGAGAGAGAGAGAGAGAGAGACCCTCCAACCCAAAAAGGCCTGTGGTTTTGATGGTATCCTCAATGAAATGTTAAAATATACAGACCACAAATTCCAATTGGCTATACTTAAACTCTTTAACATCATCCTTAGCTCTGGCATCTTCCCCAATATTTGGAACCAAGGACTTATCACCCCAATCCACAAAAGTGGAGACAAATTTGACCCCAATAACTACCGTGGGACATGCGTCAACAGCAACCTTGGGAAAATCCTCTGCATTATCATTAACAGCAGACTAGTTCATTTCCTCAGTGAAAACAATGTACTGAGCAAATGTCAAATTGGCTTTTTACCAAATTACCGTACGACAGACCACGTATTCACCCTGCACACCCTAATTGACAAACAAACAAACCAAATAAAGGCAAAGTCTTCTCATGCTTTGTTGATTTCATAAAAGCTTTTGACTCAATTTGGCATGAGGGTCTGCTATACAAATTGATGGAAAGTAGGGTTGGGGGAAAAACATATGACATTATAAAATCCATGTACACAAACAAAAAGTGTGCGGTTAAAATTGACAAACACATACATATCCACAGGGCCGTGGGGTGAGACAGGGATGCAGTTTAAGCCCCACCCTCTTCAACATATATATCAATGAATTGGCGAGGGCACTAGAACAGTCTGTAGCACCCTGCCTCACCCTACTAGAATCTGAAGTAAAATGTCTACTGTTTGCTGATGATCTGGTGCTTCTGTCACCAACCAAGGAGGGCCTACAGCAGCACCTAGATATTCTGCACAGATTCTGTCAGACCTGGGCCCAGACAGTAAATCTCAGTAAGACAAAAATAATGGTGTTCCAAAAAAGGTCCAGTTGCCAGGACCACAAATACAAATTCCATCTAGACACCGTTGCCCTAGAGCACACAAAAAACTATACATACCTCGGCCTAAACATCAGCGCCACAGGTAACTTCCACAAAGCTGTGAACGATCTGAGAGACAAGGCAAGAAGGGCCTTCTATGCCATCAAAAGGAACATACAATTTGACATACCAATTAGGATCTGGCTAAAAATACTTGAATCAGTTATAGAACCCATTGCCCTTTATGATTGTGAGGTCTGGGGTCCGCTCACCAACCAAGAATATACTAAATGGGACAAACACCAAATTGAGACTGCATACAGAATTCTGCAGAAATATCCTTGTGTACAACGAAAAACACAAAATAATGCATGCTGAGCAGAATTAGGCCGATACCCGCTTATACTCAAAATCCAGAAAATAGTTGTTGAATTCTATAACCACTTAAAAGGATGCAATTCCCAAACCTTCCATAACAAAGACATCACCTACAAAGAGATTAACTTGGAGAAGAGTCCCCTAAGTAAGCTGGTCCTGGGGCTCTGTTCACAAACAGACCCCACAGAGCCACAGGACAACAACAACAACACAATTAGACCCAACCAAATCATGAGAAAACTAAACGAGAATTACTTGACACATTGGAAAGAATTAACATAAAAAAACAGAGCAAACTAGAATGCTATTTGGCTCTAAACAGAGAGTACACAGTGGCAGAATATCTAACCACTGTAACTGACCCAAACTTAAGGAAATCTTTGACTATGTACAGACTTAGTGAGCATAGCCTTGCTATTGAGAAAGGCCGCCGTAGGCAGACCTGGCTCTCAAGAGAAGACAGGCTATGTGCACACTGCCCACAAAATGAGTTGGAAACTGAGATGCACTTCCTAACCTCCTGCCAAATGTATGATCATATTAGAGACACATATTTCCCTTAGATTACAGAGATCCACAAAGAATTCGAAAACAAACCCAAATGTGATAAACTCCCTTATCTACTGGGTGAAAAACCACAGTGTGCCATCACAGCAGCAAGATTTGTGACCTGTTGCCACAAGAAAAGGGCAACCAGTGAAGAACAAACACCATTGTAAATACAACCCATATTTATGTTTATTTATTTTCCCATTTGTACTTTAACTATTTGCACATTGTTACAACACTGTATATACGGTTGAAGTCAGAAGTTTACATACACCTTAGCCAAATACATTTTAACTCAGTGTTTCACAATTCCTGACATTTAATCCAAGGAAAAATTCCCTGTCTTAGGTCAGTTAGGATCACCACTTTATTTTAAGAATGTGAAATGTCAGAATAATAGTAGAGAGAATTATTTATTTCAGCTTTTATTTCTTTCATCACATTCCCGGTGGGTCAGAAGTTTACATACACTCAATTAGTATTTGGTAGCATTGCCTTTAAATTGTTTAACTTGGGTAAAACATTTCGTGTAGCCTTCCACAAGCTTCCCACAATAAGTTTGGTGAATTTTGGCCCATTTCTCCTGACAGAGCTGGTGTAACTGAGTCAGGTTTGTATGCCTCCTTGCTCGCACACACTTTTTCAGTTCTGCCCACAAATGTTCGATAGGATTGAGGTCAGGGCTTTGCAATGGCCACTCCAATACCTTGACTTTGTTGTCCTTAAGACCTTTTGCCACAACTTTGGAAGTATGCTTGGGGTCATTGTCCATTTGGAAGACCCATTTGCGACCAAGCTTTAATTTCCTGACTGATGTCTTGAGATGTAGCTTCAATATATACACATCATTTTCCTTTCTCATGATGCCATCTATTTTGTGAAGTGCACCAGTCCCTCCTTCAGCAAAGCACCC
The DNA here is from genome assembly GCF_020615455.1 of Coregonus clupeaformis. Lineage (NCBI taxonomy): Eukaryota > Metazoa > Chordata > Actinopteri > Salmoniformes > Salmonidae > Coregonus > Coregonus clupeaformis. The sequence continues at coordinate 141,819 of NW_025534238.1, read as the reverse complement.
CCACAGCATGATGCTGCCACCCCCGTGCTTCACGTTTGGGATGGTGTTCTTCGGCTTGCAAGCACCCCCTTTTTCCTCCAAACATAACGATGGTCATTATGGCCAAACAGTTATATTTTTGTTTCATCAGACCAGAGGACATTTCTCCAAAAAGTACAATCTTTGTCCCCATATGCAGTTGCAAACTGTAGTCTGGCTTTTTTTATGGCAGTTTTGGAGCAGTGGCTTCTTCCTTGCTGAGCGGCCTTTTAGGTTATGTCGATATAGGACTCGTTTTACTGTGGATATAGATACTTTTGTACCTGTTTCCTCCAGCATCTTCACAAGGTCCTTTGCTGTTGTTCTGGGATTGATTTGCACTTTTTGCACCAAAGTACGCTCATCTCTAGGAGACAGAACGCGTCTCCTTCCTGAGCGGTATGACGGCTGCGTGGTCCCATGGTGTTTATACTTGTGTACTATTGTTTGTACAGATGAACGTGGTACCTTCAGGCATTTAGAAATTGCTCCCAAGGATGAACCAGACTTGTGGAGGTCTACAATTTTCTTTCTGAGGTCTTGGCTGATTTCTTTTGGGTTTCCCATGATGTCAAGCAAAGAGGCACTGAGTTTGAAGGTAGGCCTTGAAATACATCCACACGTACACCTCCAATTGACTCAAATGATGTCAATTAGCCTATCAGAAGCTTCTAAAGTCATGACATCATTTTCTGGAATTTTCCAAGCTGTTTAAAGGCACAGTCAACTTAATCTATGTAAACTTCTGACCCACTGGAATTGTGATACAGTGAATTATAAGTGAAATAATCTGTCTGTAAACAATTGTTGGAAAAATTACTTGTGTCATGCACAAAGTGGATGTCCTAACCGACTTGCCAAAACTATAGTTTGTTAACAAGAAATTTGTGGAGTGGTTGAAAAACGAGTTTTAATGACTCCAACCTAAGTGTATGTAAACTTCCGACTTCAACTGTATATACATACTATGACATCTGAGTGTAATGTTTACTGTTAATATTTATTGTTTATTTCACTTTTGTTTACTATCTACCTCAGTTGCTTTGGCAATGTTAACATACGTTTCCCATGCCAATAAAGCCCTTAAATTGAATTGAAATTGAATTAGAGAGAGAATATTCAGACATGTAAAGCCAAAAATATGTATTTTCTCCTCCATCACTTCTTTTGGTTTGTGGTTTGAGTGAGTCACATTGTTGCACTGAGGTCATTTCATATAATTGAATGATTGAAGGCTTGATTTTTGGACACCACATTCTCAAGAGACATGTAAATAACTGTCTTCTTCCTGATGTAACAGATACACATTTAAACATACAGTAGAGCTGTACATATCATATTCCATACCTGAGTTCCGGTCTAAAGTGAATTACAATGATGCCATCCTACTTGTCCTTGGGGGTGTCAGTATGTTGCTTTCAGATCCTGCTGGGAGTCGTACAGACAGAGAACCTTGTTGATCATAATATACCCCTGTAAGTCAATTCACATGGCAGATTTATTTTGATTGATAGTTTAACATCATTGAAACCTCCCCATAGAAACTCATTTGCCAGAGCAACAAGCTGTGCTATACCAGATGGCCTTTTGAGTGACAAAGACATCAACAACACGTATGGGAAGCTGCCTATAGAGCATGAAGCAACAGGGAAAATCCTACATAACTAAAAGTCCTACAGAGAGAAAATACTTCACGTGAAGGATGTTTGTTGGCTCTGTATGGTTAGGAGTAGGTATAGGCAAAGTAGGAAATAGATTCAAACAAAGCATGGCCTATACCACGTCAAATTATATTATATTTTACTGTAGATGATTCATATTGTTATTATCTCAAAAAGAGACCATCCTCGGGGACACACTGTCAAGGTTAGTAATGAGTTAGGCTCCACATCCAGAGACCATCCTCGGGACACACTGTCAAGGTTAGAAATGAGTTAGGCTCCACATCCAACACTTCCATCAATGCCTCCATGGTAGGTAGAGGGATAAAAATACAATCAAACGACAGAATCAATGAGTGACACTCTTGTCTCGATCCTGATTAAAGACAATGTGATGTGAGACAGTCCAGAAAATTTTTCAGAAGAAAGACATCTGGTTTTCTGCTTAAAATCATCTCTATGGCATTTGTATTGCTTTGTGAATATATTTTAGATACTTATCATTTCGATTAAATTCTTGTAATTTAGTTTACTGTCATATTATAAATATGAGGTGGTCTCACTAACCTCACCCTCAGCGGGGTCGTAAACAACTGGATGCATCTTGTTTTCAGGGGAAATGGAAAGCCTTCTGCTTTTGGACGTTAACAAGGCGACACTCCATCTTAACTCCTCCTCCATATTTACAGTGCAGAAGAGAACCTCCCCCGACAATTATTTTTGTATTGTCAGGACCAGAAAGAAAAGAACGCCGCTCAGGTATTTATTTTACGCCTGCAACATTACGTTACACTAACCTTGATCTTGCTCTGTCCTAACTCAGGGTTCTGTCTCAAATGGAACCCTATTGCCTATATAGTCTACTACTTTTTACCAGGGCCGATAGGGCTCAAGTCAAAAGTAGTGCACTATATAGGGAATAGGTTGCCATTTGGGATGCATTCACAGTAAATGGCTGGGCTGTGTAATCAGCATAGATGGTGATACATTTCATAACTTAGGGGAGAGTGGGTAAGTTGAGCCCTTTTTTACATTCAGCATCACTCCGTCAAGGGAAATAGATTATTATTTCTAACAAAGATATTAGCATATAGTTCAGGATGTTTCGAATCCCTGGAAATAGTACAAATTAATGTAAACATTACATAGCTTGTCCAAAAAAAGTGTTATTTTGGCACAATTTACCCTGGGTATGGGGTGAGTTGAGGCATGGGACAGGGTAAGTTAAGCCGCCTGAATATTTCTGTACTGAATGAAATATTACCACAACCTTTTTAAAACCATGTCTATCTTTATTTCCCAAACACAATTCAACACAATCACAATCACTTTTTTGGTATTTTAATTGTTTTAAGCATCTTTTAACACAGGCTTAACACCTAACAAACACTTTTAACATAGGCCAGGCCCTGTTGTTACCTCATATCCCAGCGATAATGCCTTGTATTAAGCCTGGGGAAAAAAACACTTAAATTTGCCCAACTTGCCATTGGCTCAACCATTGGCTCAACTTAACCCACTCTCTCCTATTGCGTCTCTATATAGACGTGGCCAAGCGGGAAGGAACATAAACAAATATCAATGTTATTGAATAGTGTTCTATACAGAACAAATATATAAATGCAACATGTAAAGTGTTGGTATCATGTTCCATGAGCTGAAATCCCAGAAATGTTCCATACGCATAAAAAGCTTATTTCTCTCAAATGTTGTGCACAAACTTGTTTACATCCCTTTTAGTGAGCAGTTATTCTTTGCCAAGATGATCCATCCACCTGACAGGTGTGGCATATCATTAAGCTGATTGAACAGCATGGTAATAACACAGGTGCACCTTGTGCTGTGGACAATAAAAGGCCACTCTAAATGTGCAGTGGTGGCGGTGGGGTTATGGTATGAGCAGGCATTCCAGTTCCCGCCAATATCCAGCAACGTCGCACAGCCATTGAAGAGGAGTGGAACAACATTCCACAGCCCACAATCAACATCCTGATCAACTCTATGCGAAGGAGATGTGTTGCGCTGCATGAGCCAAAATGTGGTCACACCAGATACTGACTGGTTTTCTGAGCTACGCCCCTACTTTTAAAATCAATTACTGTATCTGTGACCACAGATTCATATCTGTATTCCCAGTCATGTGATATCCATAGATTAGGGCCTAAAGAATTTATTTCAATTTACTGATTTCCTTATATGAACTCTAACTCAGCAAAATCTTTGAAATTGTTGCATGTTTGTATTTTTGTTCAGTATATAATACAAATCAGTTTCCATGAAAATTATGTGCACAAGCAAGGCTGGCTGTCATCCTGAGAAGTGACAAATATCAGTAATTCTTCAGCAGTTCTGGACCATATGCTTTTCAGGAAAGGTAAGCAATTAGGCATGACTAAATCAAGGACATTCCATCACTTATTTAGTAATGTGGTTTTATACCACTTATCATGTTCAGATTATTAATGAAACATGTTACATAATTAAAGGTCACTTGTGAGTCAAATACTAGGTTACTTTTTGTCAGTGGAGTCATTTTTACTCATGATAATTCTAAAATCAAGGCTGACAGATAATTTGTTCAGTAAATCAATTCTTACAATTCTTACAAATAGTTTTGTGACATAACTGAATAGATCCCAGTTGGTTGAGGTGCATCCCAAACGACAACCTATTCACTTTATAGTGCACTACTTTTGACCAGGACCCATACAGCTCTAGTCAAAAGTAGTGCACTATATAGGGAATAGTGTGTCATTTGGGACATATACCTTGGATGAATTCCATCCCTACAGATCCGTCTCTTCCAGTTGGTTAGGTTCTCTAGTTTAGTCTGTGCCCTTCTGTTGACACGACTCATACTGTGAGGGGTTGTATAATTGAACAGCATGTGTCCCTTCTCTTTTAATATCTGCTTTATTATGAAAGCAAGGCCTCTGTCTGGAGATTAAAGAGAGAAAAGTGTTGAGCCAAACTATTCAGTATGTTCTTATGGAGCAAGGTGAGTTTTTATTAGTTGTCAAAGTATCAAGCTAGATTGAATGGGAATGTCAATTGAAGGTGGAATTATATTGTGTAGAGTCGTAGTCCTTAGTCACAGGACTGCACAACTTGTTTTGTGTTGAGTCAAGCTGTCATTCACAGGATGACTGTCTGTACAGTCACGGACACACAAACCTTCATTTCAGATGAATCTGTTGAATAACAGTAGCACAGTGTGAGGATGCTTACTGAATGACTGTTCAGCATTCTCAAGACTCCTCTGAATACATCCTTTAATACAGTGAAGGTTTTACATCAAGATGACGTTTCATTTCACTGTACAATTACCAACTCTGCTGCCATAGAAAAAAGTTACATTGGCTACGTCCCAAATGGCACCCTACTACCAGGGCCCATATGGCTCTGGTCAAAAGTAGTGCTCTATATAGGGAATAGGGTGCCATTTGGGACGTAGCCAGAGTAATCCATGTTACAACATAGAAGCACACATGAGATTATGCTAATTTCAGAGCTGAACACTCATACAGACGTACAACCACTCCCCTCAGATTCAATCCCCCTGTGGTAACCTATCTCTCCTCTCCTCTTCTCTCCTCTCCTCTCCTCTCCTCTCCTCTCCTCTCCTCTCCTCTCCTCTCCTCTCCTCTCCTCTCCTCTCCTCTCCTCTCCTCTCCTCTCCTCTCCTCTCCTCTCCTCTCCTCTCCTCTCCTCTCCTTAGATATGCTCTATGTCCCTGGGTGCTGTCCCTGTACCTGAGGTACCTTTAAGAAGCAGTGTTGCTAAATGATGCTTTTATGTAGCCTCCTGTAGCTCAATTGGTAGAGCATGGCGCTTTCAACGCCAGGGTTGTGGGTTCGATTCCCACGGGGGGACAGTATGAAAAATGGATGCACTCACTAAAAACTGTAAGTCTCTCTGGATAAGAGCGTCTGCTAAATGACTAAAATGTAAATGTAGCTGTGGCTCCAGTTGAGTGGCAGGAATACACGGCTGGTACATCTGCTGCTGGTTTGCAGGCTGTGCCAGGGCCAGATGTGGGCTGCCATTCAGCGTGCATAAAACAAACATCGCAAATGCCACCCGCCATCTGTTAAAGCAGAAATCAGCAGGGTGAGACTGAGCTAAAGTCCTCTCTCGCTACTTCTAGGAAAATGGAAGGCCGTGTTCGTAGACATTTAGGCTGTGTCTCGAATGGCCCCCTATGGGCCCTGGTCAGAAGTAGTGCACTAAATAGAGAGCAGGGATACATTCGGGATGCCTACATTTCCCTGTTGGGAGGGATGGGCATAACATTTGTTGGGTCAGGATTTTTCCCTGGTCTTGTAACATGCTCAGGAACATACTCTTGGTCCTACCCATAGTTATACTCTTAGTCCTACCTATAGTTTGCAATTAGAGCCAGGAAAAACTCCAGTCCCTTGTCAAGAGATTAGGCATTGGACAAATTGCTTTCCTCCATAAGAGGGAAATGAGAATACATGAAAACTTAAAAGGAATCATACATATTAGGAACAGATTGCACATTTTGTATAATTTTACACAGCAATTACTTTGTTTTGAAAGAGAAGGTCATGAATTTTTTAGTATGTATAACAATTTCAAAGAAAAGGGCGTCACTTCATTCTCTGATGAAAATGAGTGACACATGTTGATGCATTGCTCTGGGTGTCATATTTATTCAGTTGTGTGTGCTTCTTTAATGAAAAAAACATGTTTTGATTTTCAACATGAAAGGAGAGACACAGAAGCTGTCAGTCAAATTGATGTGTGCAGTCAAGTGGTGCCTATATCACCTACAGGATTGATGTTGGAGAGAAATACTAGGGGGAGGGAGGGAGGGAGGGAGGGAGGGAGAGAGAGAGAGAGAGAGAGAGAGAGATAGAGAGAGGGAGGGAGGGAGGGAGGGAGGGAGGGAGGGAGGGAGGGAGGGAGGGAGGGAGGGAGGGAGGGAGGGAGGGAGGGAGGAGAGAGAGAGAGAGAGAGAGGGAGGAGAGAGAGAGAGAGAGAGAGAGAGAGAGAGAGAGAGAGAGAGAGAGAGAGAGAGAGAGAGAGAGAGAGAGAGAGAGAGAGACAGAGAGAGAGAGAGAGAGAGAGAGAGAGATTGTCTTCCTAAAAAATAAAATAACAATGAGGCTTGTTTGGTATAACATTCGTGCACGCATTGGTTTTACAGGTGTTGTAATGTATTTTATTTTAACAGAAATTGACATTATTTCAAGATGCATAAGAGCTTTGCTTGCCTAACCTCTGTTTCCACAAATCAGAATATTTTTTTTAAATGTTGTTTGTTTGAAAAGAAAATCACATCTTGCAGGGTTTCTCGTTATTGGATGCATTCCGAATTCACAAAGAGACACGTGATAGCGGTATGTGCTTCATGTTTTCTTTCCTGTTCCGTCCCCTTTATCTTTGAACAATGTGTTATTTGTGAGGTCTATTTTAAAAATAAAAGCAGTGCGTCTTCCTCACTGTAACGCATCACCTTCACAATGCGTTACAGTATCTTCATCATGTCACCACCTGAATTCCCATTCTCACTTTTACTTATCGTTTCAACCTTCCAATAGATCCTATAAATGTACCTTCTCACCTGAGTTACTTTGTTTCTGTTTCTGTTCTCAAAGGTTTGTATTATCAGAGACAGGAGAATGTGATGCTCAACAACATGTAACCCAAACACTGTTTTGAATTTTCCCTATCCTACCTCAAGTTAAATACAAATATATACAGTTTCAAAAGTCCTGAGTGCCTCTAACACATTGTATGCTACCATGGTGAAACCGTGAGGGCCATCTTGTTATATAACTTTTCTGGCAGAGAGATCCTGAGTGGAGGCTTCATGTAAAATATAAGTGCCTGTACTGTATCTAGTCAAACAGGCTGGTCTCATAGACTAGACGTAACACAGTGAACGAAAAATCCGGTACACTGAAATGTGTATGATGTGTTATGTTTGGTGTGGTTACATGAGACAGAAGGTTACTTAAGGCAAAAATGAAAGGAGGGTGGTTGGTCGGGGTGGATGGGTAGACGTATAATGCAAATGTCTAGCAACCCAAAGGTTGCGTGTTCGAATCTCATCACGGGCAACTTTGCAACTACTTATTACTTTTTTTGGGCTATTTTGCATCTACTTAGCATTACATTTACATTTTAGTCATTCAGCAGACGCTCTTATCCAGAGTGACTTACAGTTAGTGAGTGCATACATTTTTCATACTGGCCCCCCATGGGAAACAAACCCACAACCCTGGCGTTGCAAGCGCCATGCTCTACCAACTGAGCTACAGGGGACCCTAGCATATTTGCTAACCCTTCCTCTAACCCTAACCTTAACCCTTTAACCTATCTCCTAACCCTAACCTTAACCCTTTAACCTATCTCCTAACCCTAACATTAACCCTCTAAATCCTTATGTTACATATACGTAACAGTGTCTTTAAACACCTGGTAACGTCTCTGTACGCAATCAAAACATAAAATAACATCACTCTTTTCTAAATGAGATCCTAATAAACACTTTTGACACCATCTGGTGGCTGATCATTGTAATTACCAAACCGGAAATAGTCACTCTAAATGGTACGCCTCTGCAGCTTGTCAACATGGCAGTTTTGCTCCTCCGAAACTGTCTCCTACATTGTCAAAAAGGTGAGTTTCTGAAATTCAATGCATGCAAAATGCTTATTCGATTTCCAGGGACACCTGAGTACATTTTCTAAGAGAAATATTCATTTTTTACAAAGCATAGCCACTCGAAGAATTCACATTTTACACATTTAGAAGACACTCTTATCCAGAGCAACTTAGTTAGTGAGTGCATACATTATTTATTATTGTTAAAAAAAATTCATACTGGCCCTCCGTGGGAAACGAACCCACAACCCTGGCATTGCAAGCGCCATGCTCAACCAACTGAGCTACATGGGGCGTATATGTAACATCTGGCATTAATTGATGCAAACCACATATTTTATTATGCTTTATATACAATAACATTGTTGGTATATCACGTCAAGTAATGATAACTTACATTCAGAGTCTGGAGTATTTATACCCCTTGACCTATTACACATTTGGTTGTGTTACAGCCTTTCAAAATTCAAAAGGCACTTGCACACCTGAGCTATCTTTTTTGCAGGTGCATGGTTAGCGTTGAAACCTGCACACTACTCTTGCTAGTATCATTGCTCTTTAATAAGCTTTACGTACGGCCTCAAGGCCTTCATCAGATCTTTTGTCAGCCTGAATTCAAAATGGATTAAATCAATTTTTTGCTCTCACCCATCTACACACAATAATCACATAATTACAAAGTGAAAATGTGTTTGTTGATATTTTTGCAAATGTATTGAAAATGAAATACAACATTTTTATTTACATAAGTATTCCCACACTGTATATAATAGACAGCAATGAGAGTTGGGAGTTTTGAAAACTGCAACAAGCGTTTGAATGAAGATACAATGCATTTTCAGACTGTTTGAACAATAACAATTTTCTCTAAAGTATTGTTTGTGTGTTAAAATTTGCATGGAGTGATCACTGTGTGTATATTCTGGCTGGCTACATTTCAAACATGTAACTTATGGAATTTATTTCAATGCAGAAATGCAGAAATAATGACACTGAAGATAAAAAAATTGTGCAATATAAACCACCAGTACTATTATATATATACACTACCAGTACTATTATATATATATACAGTACCAGTACTATTATATATATAAACTACCAGTATTATTATATATATACACCATCAGTACTATTATATATATACACCACCAGTACTATTATATATATATACACTACCAGTACTATTATATATATAAAGTACCAGTACTATTATTTATATACAGTACCAGTACTATTATATATATAAACTACCAGTATTATTATATATATATACACCATCAGTACTATTATATATATACACCACCAGTACTATTATATATATATATATATATACACTACCAGTACTATTATATATATAGTACCAGTACTATTATATATATATAGTACCAGTACTATTATATATATATAAACTACCAGTACTATTGTATATATACACCATCAGTACTATTATATATATACACCACCAGTATTATTCTATATATACACTACCAGCACTATTATATATATAGGCATACATGTACTATTATATATATATACACTACCAGTACTATTATATATATATATATATACACTACCAGTACTATTATATATATATATATAAAGTACCAGTACTATTATATATATACACTACCAGTACTATTATATATATACACCACCAGTACTATTATATATATATACACACCACCAGTACAATTATATATATACACTACCAGTACTATTATTTATATACAGTACACATACTATTATATATATACACCACCCGTACTATTATATATATACACCACCAGTACTATTATATATACACACTACCAGTACTATTATATATACAGTGGGGGGGGAAAGTATTTAGTCAGCCACCAATTGTGCAAGTTCTCCCACTTAAAAAGATGAGAGAGGCCTGTAATTTTCATCATAGGTACACGTCAACTATGACAGACAAAATGAGATTTTTTTTTCCAGAAAATCACATTGTAGGATTTTTTATGAATTTATTTGCAAATTATGGTGGAAAATAAGTATTTGGTCACCTACAAACAAGCAAGATTTCTGGCTCTCACAGACCTGTAACTTCTTCTTTAAGAGGCTCCTCTGTCCTCCACTCGTTACCTGTATTAATGGCACCTGTTTGAACTTGTTATCAGTATAAAAATACACTTGTCCACAACCTCAAACAGTCACACTCCAAACTCCACTATGGCCAAGACCAAAGAGCTGTCAAAGGACACCAGAAACAAAATTGTAGACCTGCACCAGGCTGGGAAGACTGAATCTGCAATAGGTAAGCAGCTTGGTTTGAAGAAATCAACTGTGGGAGCAATTATTAGGAAATGGAAGACATACAAGACCACTGATAATCTCCCTCGATCTGGGGCTCCACGCAAGATCTCACCCCGTGGGGTCAAAATGATCACAAGAACGGTGAGCAAAATCCCAGAACCACACGGGGGGACCTAGTGAATGACCTGCAGAGAGCTGGGACCAAAGTAACAAAGCCTACCATCAGTAACACACTACGCCGCCAGGGACTCAAATCCTGCAGTGCCAGACGTGTCCCCCTGCTTAAGCCAGTACATGTCCAGGCCCGTCTGAAGTTTGCTAGAGTGCATTTGGATGATCCAGAAGAGGATTGGGAGAATGTCATATGGTCAGATGAAACCAAAATAGAACTTTTTGGTAAAAACTCAACTCGGTCGTGTTTGGAGGACAAAGAATGCTGAGTTGCATCCAAAGAACACCATACCTACTGTGAAGCATGGGGGTGGAAACATCAAGCTTTGGGGCTGTTTTTCTGCAAAGGGACCAGGACGACTGATCCGTGTAAAGGAAAGAATGAATGGGGCCATGTATCGTGAGATTTTGAGTGAAAACCTCCTTCCATCAGCAAGGGCATTGAAGATGAAACGTGGCTGGGTCTTTCAGCATGACAATGATCCCAAACACACCGCCCGGGCAACGAAGGAGTGGCTTCGTAAGAAGCATTTCAAGGTCCTGGAGTGGCCTAGCCAGTCTCCAGATCTCAACCCCATAGTAAATCTTTGGAGGGAGTTGAAAGTCCGTGTTGCCCAGCGACAGCCCCAAAACATCACTGCTCTAGAGGAGATCTGCATGGAGGAATGGGCCAAAATACCAGCAACAGTGTGTGAAAACCTTGTGAAGAATTACAGAAAACGTTTGACCTGTGTCATTGCCAACAAAGGGTATATAACAAAGTATTCTTTTGTTATTGACCAAATACTTATTTTCCACCATAATTTGCAAATAAATTCATTAAAAATCCTACAATGTGATTTTCTGGATTTTTTTTCTCATTTTGTCTGTCATAGTTGACGTGTACCTATGATGAAAATTACAGGCCTCTCTCATGTTTTTAAGTGGAAGAACTTGCACAATTGGTGGCTGACTAAATACTTTTTTCCCCCACTATATATATATATACACTACCAGTACTATTATATATACACCACCAGTACTATTATATATATATATATATACACTACCAGTACTATTATATATATAAACTACCAGTACTATTAACACTTTTTTGGTTACTACATTATTCCATATGTGTTTTTTCATTGTTTTGATGTCTTCACTATTATTCTACAATGTAAAAATTTGTAAAAATAAAGAAAAACCCTTGAATGAGTAGGTGTGTCCAATCTTTTGACTGGTAGTGTATAAAATGCTGCTTTTATAACTTGGGTATCAGAAATAATGAGTTGTCTACATTTAGTGCAAGCTGTTCACAACGCAGAAATACATATTGTGGTTTGCACCCCTGTGTGGTTTGCACCCCTTTCTGCCACATATGTGTAACATTGCATAACTATTGCTAGGAGTGTTTTTTTTATTTTTTATTTTCTTTCAGAAATATGTTATTTGGGGTCTTCTTGGGCAGTCCTAATCACTGCTTAATTTTCATACAAGGAAAACTGGGTCTGGGTTCTAAGGGTTAACCTTAACCCTAATCTTAACCCTAACCCTAACCCCTAACTAGCTAACGTTAGCCACCTAGCTAACATTAGCCACAAGAAAATGGAATATAATAAATTGGAAAATATTTGCAATTCATAAGATGTCATACAAATTGTAATTCGTAACATATCATACGAAATGGATGATGGACATCCACAAATCAATACATACAATACCAAACGTAACATATCATTTTAATTTGAGTGTCCTGGATTTTCGTTTACTATGTTACATCTATCCTGAGTCCAGGTTGAGTCAAAAGGAGCTCATACATTTTCAGCCATTTTATTTCCATATGAGCACCGAGTCCAATTAATTTGTAATGTCTGTTGAAATGCATAACCTTGAAAACACAATTTCAGGATGAGGAGGGGAGTGCCTGTCCAATGCCAAAGAAATTCACAAATGAAATATATTTTGTGAGTAATTAACACATAAAAGCAGATGTTGAATTAGTTTGTATTTAGAAATTGACTGACATTTTCTGAAATAGCAGTTTTAGCCCAGGGAAGGAAGAAATCATCACTCTTGTCCTGTTACATTTTACAAATTTTACTCGGAATAAAAGCTGTTGTTGTGTTTAATGGCCTTCCAACTGTGCTTATATAAATGGAACAAAATGATCCATTGAATGCATGGATTGTATCGAGGTCTATATAGTCTGTGTGAAAGAAGTTTGACATAAACAGGCCAGTGTGTGTTTCAGATCTATCACAGAGATGCAGACATGAGTGTAGAGATTGCATAAAGTGGTGAATTAATAATATACAGTTAAATATGCAGTTCAAGTGTAATACTACAATACTACACACAGTGTCTCTCAGGAACAAAACACACATATGCTCTTTCATGAAGAGCAAAATCAAAACCATGAATGTCTTCTTTCACATAGTCCTTCCACAGCGGCTGACTTCGAATCCCAGACATTGTTTTTGCTTTCCCTTTATCTGTCAAGGTCGAGGTAAGGAGTAGACCAAGGCGCAGCGTGATGAACAAACATGACTTTAATTAGTTAAAGCGTCAAAATACAAAACAAAACACGACTCGTGACTACCACGGTATCAATGACCGAACACGGAACAAAAACCCACAACCACAAAGGGAAAACATACAGTTTAAATATGGCTCCCAATCAGAGACAACCAGCCAACAGCTGACACTCGTTGCCTCTGATTGGGAGTCACTCAGGCAAACATAGAATACAACAAACTAGAATGAACACCAACATAGAAATACACACATAGAAATGAACACACCCTGGCTCAACATAATGAGTCCCAGAGCCAGGGTGTGACATTATCTATCACTCTATCTTTGTGCCTTCCTCTACCCTCTTCAACTCTCTATCTCCTTCTCCCTCTCCATATCTCCATCTCTCTCTGACTCTGTCTCTGTCTCTCTGTCTCTGTCTCTCTCTCTCTCTCTCTCTGTCTCTGTCTCTGCCTCTCTCTCTCTGTCTCTCTCTCTCTGTCTCTCTCTGTCTCTGTCTCTCTCTCTCTCTCTGTCTCTCTCTGTCTCTCTCTCTCTCTCTCTCTCTCTCTCTCTCTCTCTCTCTCTCTCTCTCTCTCTCTCTCTCTCACTCCCTCTCTCTTCCTCAGATGTGTTTTGTGTTCTTTGAACCTAATCAGACTTCGGTCTGCAGCGGGTGAAGTGGGATCACTCCAGAGACTGACTCATCACAGGTTCAGACTGCTGTGTGTGTGTCTGTACAGTCGTGGTCAAAAGTTTTGAGAAGTATTGGTCTTCACAAAGTTTGCTGCTTCAGTGTTATGAGATATTTTTGTCAGATGTTACTATGTTATACTAAAGTGTAATTACAAGCATTCCATAAGTTTCAACGGCTTTTATTGACGATTACATTAAGTTTATGAAAAGAGTCAATATTTGCAGTGTTGACCCTTCTTTTTCAAGACCTCTGCAATCCGCCCTGGCATGCTGTCAATTAACTTCTTGGCCACGTCCTGACTAATGGCAGCCCATTCTTGCATAATCAATGCTTGGAGTTTGTCAGAATTTGTGTTTTTGTGAATTTCTATGTTTTGTTCCCCGAGCCACTTAGTTATCACTTTTGCCTTATGGCAAAGTGGCAAGGTGCTCCATCATGCACCATGAAAATGCATTGGTCGTCACCAAACTGTTCTTGGATGGTTGGGAGAAGCTGCTCTCGGAGGATGTGTTGGTACCATTCTTTATTCATGGCTGTGTTCTTAGGCAAAATTGTGAGTGAGCCCACTCCCTTGGCTGAGAAGCAACCCCACACATGAATGGTCTCAGGATGCTTTACTGTTGGCATAACACAGGACTGATGGTAGCGCTCACCTTGTCTTCTCCGGACAAGGTGTTTTCCGGATGCCCCAAACAATCGGAAAGGGGATTCATCAGAGAAAATAACTTTACCCCAGTCCTCAGCAGTCCAATCCCTGTACCTTTTGCAGAATATCAGTCTGTCCCTGATGTTTTTCCTGGAGAGAAGTGGCTTCTTTGCTGCCCTTCTTGACACCAGGCCATCCTCCAAAAGTCTTTGCATCACTGTGCATACAGATGCACTCACACCGCCTGCTGCCATTCCTGAGCAAGCTCTGCACTGGTGGTGCCCCGATCCCACAGCTGAATCAACTTTAGGAGACGGTCCTGGCGCTTGCTGGACTTTCTTGGGCGCCCTGACGCCTTCTTCACAACAATTCAATCTCTCTCCTTGAAGTTCTTGATGATCCGAGAAATGGTTGATTTAGGTGCAATCTTACTAGCAGCAATATCCTTGCCTGTGAAGCCCTTTTTGTGCAAAGCAATGATGAAGGCACGTGTTTCCTTGCAGGTAACCATGGTTAACAGAGGAAGAACAATAATTTCGAGCACCACCCTCCTTTTAAAGCTTCCAGTCTGTTATTCTAACTAAATCAGCATGACAGTGTGATCTCCAGCCTCGTCCTCGTCAACACTCTCACCTGTGTTAACGAGAGAATCACTGACATGATGGCAGCTGGTACTTTTGTGGCAGGGCTGAAATGCAGTGGAAATGTCTTTTTTGGGGATTTTTTTCATTTTCATGGCAAATTCATTTGATCCCTGACATTCTGGAGTATATGCAAATTGCCATCATCAAAACTGAGGCAGCAGACTTTGTGAAAATTAGTATTTGTGTCATTCTCAAAACTTTTGACCACGCCTGTAGACTAACCCCCGGTCCGTTAGATATCAGTCCAGTTTGTGACCTCTCCTATCCCGCTGTGTATCCCTGTCTGGCCGTTGGGAGCGTTCGGAGTGTCAGGAGCGGATTTCCAAGGAAAACGTGACTGAGATCTAGTGTGACTGATCCATTTATCAGACCTGACTCTGGCTGGGAGAGGAGAGAGGGGGAATAGAGGGGTGAGAGGAAAGGAGAGAAAAGAGGGGAAAGAGGAGAGAGGAGGAGGGGTTAACTGGGGCAAAACAAGCCAGGAGATGTCTCTACTGATGTCAAACACAACAGAACAGCATCATGGATCCATCACTCAAAGTCAGGTGTCATGACAATGACATGGAAAGGGTTGTCAGGGTTGATGCGGTCGCCATGCACTGGCTAGGATGCATTTGTTGCTGTCAAAACAACATCAACTCTCCTTCATTGCTAAACCATCCATCCCTCCTGAAACCTAGCTGTAAAGGTTAAAACATTTGGGTAGAACTTCAAACTGTCCATGCAAGGGGATGAGCCCTCAGTGTAGAGCAGCAGAAGGTCTGAACCAAAGAGGTGCAATTGTCATCTATAATTTATCTGCTGTCAGAGAGGAAAGGAGCGGTGGATCTCAGAGCTGGCCTTTCATGCCTTTCAAATGTCATGTTTTGAGGCCTGGCATATGATGAAATGCTGTGGCAGGTCTGGTCTGATGCAGTAGGCCAGGTACCCCGCCCTAGCAAACCGACGACCCAGGGATCCCCATCATATGCTAGCAAAAACGTTCTTTTTCAAAAGTCTTGTCTTATCATCAGGTGAATGAAAACAGCAAGGAGAAGTAATCAACATTTTTCAATGAATATATTTGGTAGATCTATTTTTTCACCTTTATTCGTGGTCCTCTGTAGCTCAACTGGTAGAGCACGGCGCTTGTAACGCCAAGGTAGTGGGTTCGATCCCCGGGACCACCCATACACAAAAATGTATGCACGCATGACTGTAAGTCGCTTTGGATAAAAGCGTCTGCTAAATGGCATATTATTATTATTTAACCAGGTAAGCCAGTTGAGAACAAGTTCTCATTTACAACTGCGACCTGGCCATTTACAACTGCAACTGCTACCTGGCCAAGATATTTTTACGTATGGGTGGTCCTCTGTAGCTCAATTGGTAGAGCATGGCGCTTGTAACGCCAGGGTAGTGGGTTCGATCCCCGGGACCACCCATACGTAAACATTTATGCACACATGACTGTAAGTCGCTTTGGATAAAAGCGTCTGCGAAATGGCATATTATTTATATTATTATTATTATTATAAAGCAAAGCAGTGCGATAAAAACAACAACACAGAGTTACATATCGGGGTAAAACAAAACATTAAGTCAAAAATACCACAGAAAATATACACTGCTCAAAAAAATAAAGGGAACACTAAAATAACACATCCTAGATCTGAATGAATGAAATAATCTCATTAAATACTGTTTTCTTTACATAGTTGAATGTGCTGACAACAAAATCACACAAAAATGATCAATGGAAATCAAATTTATCAACCCATGGAGGTCTGGATTTGGAGTCACCCTCAAAATTAAAGTGGAAAACCACACTACAGGCTGATCCAACTTTGATGTAATGTCCTTAAAACAATTCAAAATGAGGCTCAGTGGTGTGTGTGGCCTCCACGTGCCTGTATGACCTCCCTACAACGCCTGGGCATGCTCCTGATGAGGTGGCGGATGGTCTCCTGAGGGATCTCCTCCCAGACCTGGACTAAAGCATCCGCCAACTCCTGGACAGTCTGTGGTGTAACGTGGCGTTGGTGGATGGAGCGAGACATGATGTCCCAGATGTGCTCAATTGGATTCAGGTCTGGGGAACGGGCGGGCCAGTCCATAGCATCAATGCCTTCCTCTTGCAGGAACTGCTGACACACTCCAGCCACATGAGGTCTAGCATTGTCTTGCATTAGGAGGAACCCAGGGCCAACCGCACCAGCATATGGTCTCACAAGGGGTCTGAGGATCTCATCTCGGTACCTAATGGCAGTCAGGCTACCTCTGGTGAGCACATGGAGGGCTGTGTGGCCCCCCAAAGAAATGCCACCCCACACCATGACTGACCCACCGCCAAACCGGTCATGCTGGAGGATGTTGCAGGCAGCAGAACGTTCTCCACGGCGTCTCCAGACTCTGTCACGTCTGTCACGTGCTCAGTGTGAACCTGCTTTCATCTGTGAAGAGCACAGGGCGCCAGTGGCGAATTTGCCAATCTTGGTGTTCTCGGGCAAATGCCAAACGTCCTGCACGGTGTTGGGCTGTAAGCACAACCCCCACCTGTGGATGTCGGGCCCTCATACCACCCTCATGGAGTCTGTTTCTGACCGTTTGAGCAGACACATGCACATTTGTGGCCTGCTGGAGGTCATTTTGCAGGGCTCTGGCAGTGCTCCTCCTGCTCCTCCTTGCACAAAGGCGGAGGTAGCAGTCCTGCTGCTGGGTTGTTGCCCTCCTACGGCCTCCTCCACGTCTCCTGATGTACTGGCCTGTCTCCTGGTAGCGCCTCCATGCTCTGGACACTACGCTGACAGACACAGCAAACCTTCTTGCCACAGCAAACCTTCTTGCCACAGCTCGCATTGATGTGCCATCCTGGATGAGCTGCACTACCTGAGCCACTTGTGTGGGTTGTAGACTCCGTCTCATGCTACCACTAGAGTGAAAGCACCGCCAGCATTCAAAAGTGACCAAAACATCAGCCAGGAAGCATAGGAACTGAGAAGTGGTCTGTGGTCACCACCTGCAAAACCAGTCCTTTATTGGGGGTGTCTTGCTAATTGCCTATAATTTCCACCTGTTGTCTATTCCATTTGCACAATAGCATGTGACATTTATTGTCAATCAGTGTGTCACGGTTTCGGCCGAGGCTGCTCCTCCTCCTTGTTCGGGCAGGCTTCGGCGGTCGTCGTCCCCGGAGTACTAGCTGCCACCGTTCGATGTTTCATGTTTGTTTGGTTTTGTCTGTTTGTACACCTGTCCCTTGTTAGTGTTTGATTTGGTTGCCTATTTAGTTTTCGTGTGTGGGGGCAGGTGTTATGTGGTATTGTTTATTTGTCAAGCTGTTGCTCTTTGATATTACTCTCAGGATTGGTGTTTTTCCGAGAGTCCGCACTGTGTGCGCTATCGTCATTTTTACGCACTGTGTGTGTTGTGCGTACTTTGTGTTTTTGCCTCCCGGTTGGGTTGGCTGTTCGCCTGTTTGGTGCTGTTATTTTTGTGACTAAAGTCTGTTGACGAACGCCCGTGTTTCCTGCGCTTGATTCCTCACCGCATCTACACTCAGCTACTGACACAGTGTTGCTTCCTAAGTGGACAGTTTGATTTCACAGAAGTGTGATTGACTTGGAGTTACATTGTGTTGTTTAAGTGTTCCCTTTATTTTTTTGAGCAGTGTATATGCAGTGTGCGCAAATGTAGGAAGTTATGCAGGTAAGGCAATAAATAGGCCATAGTGCAAAATAATTACAATTAGTATTAAAACTGGAATGATAGATGTGCAAGAGATGATGTGCAAATAGAGATACTGGGGTGCAAATGAGCAAAATAAATAACAATATGGGGATGAGGTAGTTGAGTGGGCTAATTTCAGAAGGGCTGTGTACAGGTGCAGTGATCGGTAAGGTGCTCTGACAACTGATGCTTAAAGTTAGTGAGGGAGATAAGAGTCTCCAGCTTCAGAGATTTTTGCAGTTCGTTCCAGTCATTGGCAGCAGAGAACTGGAAGGAATGGCGGCCAAAGGAGGTGTTGGCTTTGGGGATGACCAGTGAGATATACCTGCTGGAGCGCATACTACGGGTGGGTGTTGCTATGGTGAGCAATGAGCTAAGATAAGGCAGAGATTTGCCTAGCAGTGATTTATAGATGGCCTGGAGCCAGTGGGTTTGGCGAAGAATATGTAGTGAGGACCAGCCAACAAGAGCGTACAGGTCACAGTGGTGGGTAGTATATGGGGCTTTGGTGACAAAACGGATGGCACTGTGATAGACTACATCCAATTTGCTAGAGTAGAGTGTTGGAGGCTATTTTGTAAATGACATCGCCGAAGTCAAGGATCGGTAGGATAGTCAGTTTTACGAGGGCATGTTTGGCAGCATGAGTGAAGGAGGCTTTGTTGCGAAATAGGAAGCCGATTCTAGATCTAACTTTTGATTGGAGATGCTTAATGTGAGTCTGGAAGGAGAGTTTACAGTCTAACCAGACACCTAGGTATTTGTAGTTGTCCACATACTCTAGGTCAGACCTGTTGAGAGTAGTGATTCTAGTCGGGTGGGCGGGTGCCAGCAGCGTTCGATTGAAGAGCATGCATTTAGTTTTACTAGTGTTTAAGAGCAGTTGGAGGCTACGGAAGGAGTGTTGTATGGCATTGAAGCTCGTTTGGAGGTTTGTTAACACAGTGTCCAATGAAGGGCCAGATGTATACAAAATGGTGTTGTCTGCGTAGAGGTGGATCTGAGAGTAACCAGCAGCAAGAGCGACATCATTGATATACACGGAGAAAAGAGTCGGCCCAAGAATTTAACCCTGTGGCACCCCCATAGAGCCTGCCATAGGTCCAGACAACAGGCCCTCCGATTTGACACATTGAACTCTGTCTGAGAAGTAGTTGGTGAACCAGGCGAGGCAGTCATTTGAGAAACCAAGGCTATTTAGTCTGCCAATAAGAATGCGGTGGTTGACAGAGTCGAAAGCCTTGGCCAGGTCGATGAAGACGGCTGCACAGTACTGTCTATTAATGATCGCGGTTATAATATCGTTTAGGACCTTGAGCGTGGCTGAGGTGCACCCATGACCAGCTCGGAAACCGGATTGCTTAGCAGAGAAGGTACGGTGGGATTCGAAATGGTCGGTGATCTGTTTGTTAACTTGGCTTTCAAATACTGGGCAGGATGGATATAGGTCTGTAACTGTTTGGATCTAGAGTGTCACCCCCTTTGAACAGGGGGATGACCGCGGCAGCTTTCCAATCTCTGGGGATCTCAGACGTTACGAAAGAGAAGTTGAACAGGCTAGTAATAGGGGTTGCGACAATTTCGGCGGCTAATTTTAGAAAGAAAGGGTCCAGATTGTCTGTGGCCCAGATGATTTGTAGGGGTCCAGATTTTGCAGCTCTTTCAGAACATCAGCTGTCTGATTTTGTATGAAGGAGAAGCGGGGGGGGGGGTGGCATGGGCAAGTTGCAGCGGATGTTGCAGAGCTGGTGGCTGGGGTAGTGGTAGCCAGGTGGAAAGCATGGCCAGCCGTAGCAAAATGCTTGTTGAAATTCTCGATTATTGTAGATTTATCGGTGGTGATAGTGTTTCCTAGCCTCAGTGCAGTGGGCAGCTGGGAGGAAGTGCTCTTATTCTCCATGGACTTTACAGTGTCCCAAAACTTTTTGGAGTTAGTGCTACAGGATGCAAATTTCTGTTTGAAAAAGCTAGCCTTTGCTTTCCTAACTGCTTGTGTATATTGGTTCCTAACTTCCCTGAAAAGTTGCATATCGCGGGGGCTATTCGATGCTAATGCAGTACGCCACAGGATGTTTTTGTGCTGGTCAAGGGCAGTCAAGTCTGAGGAGAACCAGGGGCTCTGTTCTTAGTTCTGAATTTTTTGAATGGGGCATGCTTATTTAAGATTGAGAGGAAAGTACTTTTAAAGAACAACCAGGCATCCTCTACTGACAGAATGAGATCGATATCCATCCAGGATACCTGGGCCAGGTCAATTAGGAAGGCCTGCTCGCTAAAGTGTTTTAGGGAGCGTTTGACAGTGATGAGGGGTGGTCGTTTGACCGCGGACCCGTTACGGACGCAGGTAATAAGGCAGTGATCGCTGAGATCCTGGTTGAAGACAGCGCATGTGTATTTAGAGGGTAAGTTAGTCAGGATGATATCTATGAGGGTACCCATGTTTACGGATTTAGGGTTGTACCTGGTAGGTTCCTTGATAATTTGTGTGAGATTGAGGGCATCTAGTTTGGATTGTAGGATGGCCGGGGTGTTAAGCATATCCCAGTTTAAATCACCAAGCAGTACGAACTCTGAGGATAGATGGGGGGCAATCAATTCACATATGGTGTCCAGGGCACAGCTGGGGGATGAGGGGGGTCTGTAGCAAGCGGCAACAGTGAGAGACTTATTTCTGGAAAGGTGGATTTTTAGAAGTAGGAGCTCAAACTGTTTGAGCACAGACCTGGATAGTATGATAGAGCTTCCAACTCTATGTAGAGGTCCATATTTGGACCTCCCCACATTATAATTGGAAGAGGAAGCCTATTAGCTAGAAAGGTAACTACAAACAGATTTTCGCAGCTGTTTAGCTGGTTAAACAAAGGTTAGCCATGTGTTGACAAAAATGTATGTCCAAGTCAAGAAAGCTTACCAGCAGTCAGCGGAACTTTCCGTGACTGGTACTCGCAAGTGCTTTTTCAAAGCCTATGTTAGATACTCCAGTGAGTATAATTAGCTCCAATGAGTGTAATTTGCTCAATATTAGGAATTAAGAAATAAAGTTGACAAAATAAGATATTTTTCTATTTTCTACTGTTGGTTTAATTGGTTTATTCTGTTGTTGCTAGTGATATTAATAAAAACATTTGTGGGAATTAGTTTACTTTTTTTAATGTATTTTCTTTCGGAACCCCCTGCAGTACCTCTGTGGGTCCAAAAACGGACATGAGGAAAATCAGACCCGGACCCGAACGGACACGCACATTTAAAAAAAAGGGGGACCCTGACTCAAACGGACCTGAGAACAATCAGACCCAAACCCGAATGGACCCGACAACAACGACACATAGACCTGGCCCATACCCGGGTCAAGAACAGACCCAATTGGACCCGAGTGACGAAAACATTATGTTTATCAGCCAAGTTGCTGACTATTCTGGTTAACAAATAGGTCCTTATACAGTATGTTGGCTAAGTCTTTTATCTAAAAAAATCACCTTATTAGCGTAAAATACATTTCTAAAAGGAATGCCATTTGATCATAGGCTGGGGTGGAAAATTGAAATAAAATCACCCTGGAAACTCTCCAATGTAAAATCCTTGAAGTCAGCGCATTTTTACAGGTCGAAATGATTTCACACAAAATGGAAGTTTTCGCAGGTCAAAGGGATTTTGCTACAGGTGTAGACCTTACAGTGAAATGCTTACTTACAAGCCCTTCACCAACAATGCAGTTTTAAGAAAGAATACCTAAAAATAAATAAAGAGCAGCAGTAAAATAACAATAGCAAGGCCATATACAGGGGGTACCGGTACCGAGTCAATGTGCGGGGCACCGGTTAGTCTAGGTAATTGAGGTAATATGTACATGAAGGTAGAGTTATTAAAGTGACTATGCATAGATAGTAAACAGAGAGTAGCAGCAGCGTAGGGACGGTGGGGGGGGCAATGCAAATAGCCTGGATAGCCATTTGATTAGATGTTCTGGAGTCTTATGGCTTGGTGGTAGAGGCTGTTTAGAAGCCTCTTGGACCTATACTTGGCACTCCGGTACCGCTTGCCATTCGGTAGCAGAGAGAACAGTCTATGACTAGGGTGTCTGGAGTCTTTGACCATTTTTAGGGCCTTCCTCTGACACCGCCTGGTATAGAGGTCCTGGATGGCAGGAAGCTTTGGCCCAGTGATGTACTGGGCCGTACGCACTACCCTCTGTAGTGCCTTGCGGTCGGAGGCAGAGCAGTTGCCATACCAGACAGTGATGCAACCAGTCAGGATGCTCTCGATGGCGCAGCTGTAGAACCTTTTGAGGTTCTGTGGACCCATGCCAAATCTTTTCAGTCTCCTTTTGTTGTGCCCTCTTCACGACTGTCTTGGTGTGCTTGGACCATTTTCGTTTTTTGGTGATGTTGACACCAAGGAACTTGAAGCTCTCAACCTGTTCCACTACAGCCCCGTCGATGAGATTGGGGGTGTGCTCTGTCCTCTTCTTTTTCCTGTAGTCCACAATAATCTCCTTTGTCTTGATCACGTTGAGGGAGAGGTTGTTGTCCTGGCACCACACGGCCAGGTCTCTGACCCCCTCCCTATAGGCTGTCTCGTCGTTGTCGGTGATCAGGCCTACCACTGTTGTGTCATCAGCAAACTTAATGATGGTGTTGGAGTCGTGCCTGGCCATACAGTCATGAGTGAACAGGGAGTACAGGAGGGGACTAAGCACGCACCCCTGAGGGGCCCCCGTGTTGAGGATCAGCGTTGCGGATGTGTTGTTACCTACCCTTACCACCTGGGGGCGGCCCGTCCTGGTAATCTGTCTGGCCCAGCGGCCTTGTGAATGTTGACCTGTTTAAAGGTTTTATTCACATCGGCTACGGAGAGCGTGATCACACAGTCATCCAGAACAGCTGATGCCCTCATACATGTTTCAGTGTTACTTGCCTCGAAGTGAGCATAGAAGTAATTTAGCTCATCTGGTAGGCTCGTGTCACTGGGCAGCTCGCGGCTGTGCTTCCCTTTGTAGTCTGTAATAGTTTGCAAGCCCTGCCACATCCGACGAGCATCGGAGCCGTTGTAATACGATTGAATCTTTGTACTGTATTGACGCTTTGCCTGTTTGCTGGTTCGTAGGAGGGCATAGCGATTTCATATAAGCTTCCGGGTTAGAGTCCCGCTCCTTGAAAGCGGCAGCTCTACCCTTTAGCTCAGTGCGGATGTTGCCTGTAATCCATGGCTTCTGGTTGGGGTATGTACATTCAGTCACTGTGGGGACGACGTCATCGATGCACTTATTAATGAAGCCAGTGACTGATGTGGTGTACTCCTCAATGCCATCGGAAGAATCCCGGAACATATTCCAGTCTGTGCTAGTAAAACAGTGCTGTAGCTTATAAACTGCTTCATCTGACCACTATTGGCCGAATCACAGGTGCTTCCTGCTTTAGTTTTTGCTTGTAAGCAGGAATCAGGAGGATATAATTATTGTCAGATTTGCCAAATGGAGGGCGAGGGAGAGCTTTGTACACGTCTCTGTATGTGGAGTAAAGATGGTCTAGAGTTTTTTTCTCTCTGGTTGCACATTTAACATGCTGGTAGAAATGAGTTAAAATTGATTTAAATTTCCCTGCATGAAAGTCCCCGGCCACTTGGAGCGCCACCTTTGGATGAGCGTTTTCCTGTTTGCTTATGGCCGTATACAGCTCATTGAGTGCGGTCTTAGTGCCAGCATCGGTTTGTGGTGGTAAATAGACAGCTACGAAGAATAAAGATGAAAACTCTCTTGGTAGATAGTATGGTCTACAGATTATCATGAGATACTCTACCTTAGGCGAGGAAAACCTTGAGACTTCCTTAGATATCGTGCACCAGCTTTTGTTGACAAATATACCTAGACCGCCACCCCTTGTCTTACAAGAGGCTGCTGTTCTATGCTGCTGATACAGTGTATAACCCGCCAGCTGTATGTTATTCATGTCTTCGTTCAGCCACGACTCGGTGAAACATAAGATATTACAGTTTTTAATGTCCCGATGGTAGGATATACTTGCTTGTAGTTCGTCGACTTTATTATCAACCGATTGTACGTTGGCCAATAGTACCGATTGCAAAGGCAGATTAGCCACTCGTCGCCAGTTCCTTACCAGGCACCCCGATCTCCTTCCGCGATATCTCAGTCTCTTTCTGCTGCGAATGACAGGGATGAGGGCCCTGTCGGGTGTCTGGAGCAAATCCCTCTCGTCCGACTCATTAAAGAAAGATTATTCATCCAGTTCAAGGTGAGTAATCGCTGTTCTGATGTCCAGAAGTTATATTTGATCATAAGAGATGGTAGCAGCAACATTATGTACAAAATAAGTTACAAATAATGTGAATAAACAAACCAAATAGCACGGTTGGTTAAGAGCCCATAAAACGGTAGCCATCCCCTCCGGCGCCATTGACGTCATGCTTTTGCATTATTCACAATTCACATAGGCCTTGTATCATTTCCGGTTAGGTTACCAAAGACACGCTCCTCCAAACACACAAACATTTAAGGGAGCCTAGTATTTTTTTATTTCTTGGAGAAGTGCAATGTGTAAAGGGCTATACTCGTTGAAGCCAAATATAACAATATTGACTGTCAACACTCCAAACACTGGATGTTTTTTTCTTACTGTTGCTTTCACTTGTTACTGTAGCCTATGCTATTTAATAAACAGTATCAATCCACAATGGATTATAGGACAAGAATATTCCATGCCCCCAGCAACATTGGAGTTGATGACAGCACAAAGACCATCAATAACCCACAGGACTTGAGACAAACACATGCAGTATTAAGCCATGGAACGCTTTGATTGGCCAGTGAGTTGCCAAGCCCTTGTCACACCAACAGCTTGTTTATTCATCCAAACCCAGCCCTTTCGCGCTTCCGCCAGCTATTGCACACATAATTCTGGCTGTGAAAATACTACACATATCTCTGACACACCCCTGGACCTATAACGATACTGCCAGCGCTTACTGTAGATTTACCCTTGTGATAGTTGTCCTTTGTGTTCCTGATTGGAGGTCGTTGGTGTGTCCCACCTGTCAGTCATCAGTTAATCTGCTGATTGCTGAGGTGGACCAATCAGTGGACATTTCTCCTGATTGTACCACCTGTTTCTATTTTCTTACCCAATCATATCACACATCCCCTTGTTTTAAAAGCTCAGTTGTGTTTTCTGACAGAGACTCTTTTTGTTTGTGAGTATGTGTACGGGTGTCTCTTGTTTTTGAATACTCACTCGTTAACGGTTTAGTTCGTATGGTACCTATTTTGTTTGTTTTTGCCTGGGAAAAGGGGGATTTAGCAAGTCGCCCTTGGGCATACACTACCCGTAGGAAAACCTTGTCTAAACACACTAGTTAGACCTGAGCGGACCACCCACTGTATTTTTGTATGGTTAGCAGTAAGCTTAGTAGTACTTGAGGCAGGCAAGATCAGTTTAGGGGTTTTTGACTTGATTGTTTCATTCCTTGGGTCCAGCTCAGCCCCTTTTCCCCTAACCATTTACTGTGTGTTTTATAATAAACATTTTGTGTTTGACGGTAGCATTTGGTTGTTGGCGTATTTTGTTCTCACTGTTCCTTGGCAATAGCCTAATTTGCATGAGTTATGTTACGGGCCTCTTTCCCATCCACCTTAGACTTTTAAAGCCACGGGGTTCGTAACAGTGTGTGTGTGTGTTCAAATCAGTGTTTGTGTGGGTATACAGTATGTGTGGGTGTGTGTGGGGGTTGGTGTGAGTATGTGTGTGTACAATTTCAGTTTATTAATCAAGAGTGTGTGAAAGGAGTGTGTGTGTGTACTGGTATGTTAAAGTGGAGAAAAAAACAGACTGTTCTATGGGCAGTCACGCACCATGTCTCTAGCCATGGAGAAGACAGCCAGTTAATGTAAACAGGTGAATAGCAGAGCATGTTTTAGCATCAGATTAAAGGGGAATTCCACCACATTGGGCCTCAT
This sequence comes from Coregonus clupeaformis, assembly GCF_020615455.1. Classification (NCBI taxonomy): domain Eukaryota; kingdom Metazoa; phylum Chordata; class Actinopteri; order Salmoniformes; family Salmonidae; genus Coregonus; species Coregonus clupeaformis. Next base: position 114,896 of record NW_025534238.1, on the reverse strand, counting down.
CCAGTATTCTCTCTTTAGTTGTGGAGTTCAGAGACAGACTGATGATCTGTTGGGAAAAGCAAGGTGTTGGTATGGATTTTACCATCCATCCATAAACCTCTGAACTGAGTCAGGGTCGCGGTCTGACCATGGAAAGAAAAGTGCATGATTAGGATTCCGAGTATGCTCCATTGACTTCCTTCTAAGGCATCCATTCTTACATGCCAGAAAGCATCAACCCGGCAATTTCCACTGTTATTCAGCGTCCGGTCGATGTTGGTAATTAGTTGTTGCTCAACCTTACAGCGTGATAAAATGATTAGTGTGATAAAAGGGGCCGTGAAAAAGTTGAAGCCCTACCAGAAGAGAAGAGTCAGTGGTTCAGTGAAAGAGGGTATGCGTGAGCACAGTGTGTGTGTCTGTGTCTGTTTGTGCGTAAATGTGTCATTTTGCCTGTGTGTGTCTTTCTTGACTCATATCCATATGTTTGTAAGACATTAAGTAAGGCTTTAAGAGGTTGACAGACAAGGCAGGGCCGGGGAGTGGAGCCTTGATCTGCATCCCAAGTGGCACCCTATTTCTATTTAGTGCACTACTTTTGACCAGGGCCCATTTGGGATGTAACCTTCAGCCTCACAGTGTGCAGCCCTAAAAATAACCAGACCCAACAGGAGGGAAAACCAAATCAACACAAATGAATTTGAAGAGAAATAAACACGTATGGATCTACAATGGAGTTCAGAGAACAGCATGGAACTGGGCTAATATTTATCAAATATCCAGTCTGGTCTGAAGGCTTTTGTTTGTGGTTCCTAAGCAGTAGGGGATATGTGCATTTAATGTCTGTATATGAGGGCATGCATGTTATGTTGGCTTTAAGGAATTTGGCACATCTATACACATGTTGAGAGACAGTCAAGGAAAATAATAAGTAAATTTCCCCCCTCTAACCCTTTGTCACTCTCTGCCTTTCCATATACATTTCTCTCTCCTTCTCTTTCCCTCTGTCCTGCTCCATTTCTCTCTCCAGCCCTCGATCATTCACTCTCTCCCACCTTCTTTCCTTCTCTCTGTCTGTCTCCCTTCTGCATGTCTCTCTCTCTCTCTCTCTCTCTCGCTCTCTCTCTCTCTCTCTCTCTCTCTCTCTCTCTCTCTCTCTCTCTCTCTCTCTCTCTCTGTCTCTGTCTCTGTCTCTATACATCTGTCTCCATCTCTCCGCCCCCCCTGTTTTATCCTCCTGTGAGTTATGTGACTCAGAGATAATTTGGTGCCTTATGTATCTCTTTATCAAACATCCAGCAGCAGCATCCTGTCAGCACTACCATGGGTCCCTGCCTAGCAGCACTTTGCATCCAAATGGCACCCTATTCCCGATATAGTGCACTACTTTAGACCAAGGCCCATAGGGCTCTGGTCAAACGTAATGCACTATAAAGGGAATGGGGTGCCATTTGGGACGTGACATTCATTTCTCTCAACACCATGGTCCCATTTACATTAATCAAATGCTACATATGAAATAGATTAGTCAGTTATATCCATTCACGTCAGTGGGCTTCATGAGAAAAATGATTTAGTTCAAATTCTGTATAAATTTGAAGGTGGTACATGACATTTTCGAGAGACGTGGATTTAAAGTTAGATAATAGCTATGTCCAGATGGCATTGATATTATGCATTGTCTTGGTAAAATAACTATTACCCATGTTGGTGAGTGGAAAGACAAAATGTGAGCGGAACACAAGGAATTGACATGCAGAGACAGCGTACCGATTTTTTTTACAGGGGGTGTGGGATTATTATTATTTTTCAACCTAAACCTAGAATACTTAATAAAGCATTGCTCACCAGAATAATGTCATAAATCGATCAAATGAATGCATCAATAATCTAGTTGACCACTGTAAATGTCGCTCCTTCATATCTGCTTCACTCGCAGAGCGAGGACTTTCAGGGACCAGGGAGAAAATGCAGAAATAGAGCAAAGATTTCCCCAGCAAAATCTCTAAATAACATCAGTTTCACCGCTTTTAAAGAAATCGAAATATGTGAAAATGATCCAACATGATTCTGTTAAGATTACGTTTCGTTTTGGATGCACATTTTATGTGGCTGAAATAGCATACTGTCAGCTTTTATGTTGCTGAAAATAATTGCACGCTTGCACAGTCACTAACCGCACATTCACATTGTCTCAAGAGCCTGAAATAAATAAATCATATTTCTCCACGCCTGTTCCCGCGACAAAATGTACATTTGGTGTGTCATTTTACCACAATAAATACTTAATTATGCAGGAGTTAAAATTATATTAAGCTACGTGAGAGGTTATAGGCCTACAGTCAATGTCCACATTTCAGTTACTATTCAAATGAACCCATCTGAACTATAAAAGTGCGCAGACCAGGAGGTGCGGCCTCACCTGTCGCACCCCTACTTCCGCCTGCTATGTGTACATGTGGGAAAGGGGGCGTGGCTGAATCAATTGGAATTGACAGTATCGACTCGGCTTTGCTATTCCAACTGATGTTACGACCCCGCTGTGAGAAATAAATGCCCGATACCATATCATTGATATTCATCATTTATAAAGCTTAACTTTGAACGTATTAGCCTCGTGAATTTTCCGAAAATTCAACTCAATTTACAATCGCTTGGGGCTAATCTAACTTGGTGTGTAGTAGTACTGGTAACAACACATGCATCCTGTTATACTCCCTGTAGTAGAAAGTCTCTTTTGTTTTTGATTTCGGGCCCATTTTAAGTACTTCAACACTTAAACACCCCTTCTCACTACTTAACAAAACCACAAACAAGTCATGGCTTCAAACTTTCCACCGGTGCAGAGAGAGAGCTCTCTTTTCCTTTCTCTTTCTCAGGGAAATTCCAGCCGTATCCTTTGACCATTAAACCACAAAAAGTATAACAAACACCCCAGCCTAAAAGGAGAGAGCTCTTTGCATGTTCTTACTTTAAACACAGTCATGGATCTTTGGGCTTAAGCCTTGGCAGAGGAGCTCACTATTTTATCTTCCCTGGATGGGCTGTCTGTCTGTCTGTGGGAAAACATGAAGCTGACCTGCCAAACTAAATATCCACCACACATGGCCCGTACAAAGACCAAGGTTGCATCCCAAATGGCACCCTATTCCATATATAGTGCTCTACTTTTGACCAAGTAGTACACCATATAGGGAATAGGGTGCCATTTGGGATGCACACCAAGTACAAAGGCAACAAAGAGAGACAGTGGACGGGTGGTTCCACCAGTGGAGCATTTTGATTTATGGCAGTTTGTCTTTAAACTAGAGAATAAAGGTGTGGATATGTTATAAATGGCGTGTTATGTTGGACACTGTGGCCAGGCTATAGGAGCTGGGGCCTGGGCCGTGAACCTGGGTCTTAGCCAGGTTAAATACAGATTTTGGACCTACAGAGAGATCGATTTAGCTGGGATGGGATTCTGAACAGTGGTGGGACTGCCGGGGAACGGCTCCATGCTAACAAGGGAAATCAAAGCTAACCATAGTATAGGCGGTTTGGAACAACTAATTTTGTTCTGCTTGCTAAATATATCGTATAAAAGAAAACATTGATTAAAATGAAATATTTTAACACATACATTTATTTTTCCTATTACAATATTCATCATATTACATTACTATTTTTGGGTTAAATAAATTGTTTTTGCAAGAATTGACATCATCATCTATTGTACTGTAGGTAACATAAAAGATAAGAACACTTACCTCTGAACAGACATTTCTCCCCATACAAGCTCTTCCAGGTTAGTTTCTTCACTAATATCCACCTAGTTAGGCCTTTGAGACAACAGCGTAAGCAGTGATTAATGTCCTAAAGAGCGCCAGATCATGATTTATAATGCACTAGTGCATACATCCACCAATCTAATCCATCAGCCAGACAAAGGAGAGGGTTGCAATAAAGCGTAACTTCCTCAAGAGGAGCCCAGATTTATCAGAGTGCTCAGATGGTTTACATAAACAGTGTTGCATAATGCCCTAGCTAAAACAAATATGTCTGCGATGAATAATCCTTATAAACATTATAAAGCTAAGTTAGCTAACTATTACCCTCTTATTGTGTAGGTGTTTAATGTACTTTTGTTGTTGTCATAGCTACTAAACAGTTTTTCCTACACTCTTAGAAAAAAAGGGTTCCAAAAGGGTTCTCCGGCTGTCCCCATAGGATAACCCTTTTTGGTTCCAGGTAAAACCCTTTTGAGTTCAATGTAGAACCTTCTGTGGAAAGGGTTCTTCATTAACCCAAAATGATTCTACCTGGAACCAAAAAGGGTTATTCAAAGGGTTATCCTATGGAGACAGCCAAATAACAAGTTTAGCTTCTAGATACACTATCTCTAAGCAACCAAAATCCTATCTTTGATGCAACGTTATGATGGAAAACAGGACTGATGTGGAATTACAAAAGAAAATTCTGCTTGCTTGTTAGTGCACATTTAGCCATCTTTTTCTCACTGTGATTTTTAAAAGTTTAGTCATTAAACAACAAAGAATCTTACTCGCCGACAATGGAACTGTCCCAAGCTTGCTCAGTCTAGTAACAATTTGCCTCAAAATTGGTATTTTCTCTCAAACAGGAATTTGATGGTTGTAGAATATCCTTGTTATGGGGACAGTTCAAAATGTACTGGGGGGAGGGGGGGTTGTGTGGTTTTTTGTTGGGCATAGGGGAGGGTAGTGTGTTTTTCCCCTGGTTTACATTCACTCTTTTGCAGGTATTACTATATATTGTCTTCCATCCTAGCAAAATTTTCTCACCTGCTTGCATGCGCCTCCCCTTTATCAATGTGTTTTGGTTCTTCCCTTAACTTTTACTATACCATAGGTCTATATAGTCTACCAGTCTAACTGTCTATCCTGCCCTCTATCCACCATTCATAGCAACAATAGTGGTAGGATAGGATAGGATGAACTTTAATGTCCCAAGGGGGAAATTGTCTTAGAAACACAGTACTGCTGTATACAAAATAGACACTGTACATTGCACACTCATCATAATACATACATTGCACGTTACCCTTATCATCATACACATCTCATATAGCCACCTACATACTTTGCATATTCCCTTATTCTGTCAGTGTACTAACACAGCTCAGCTAGGTGGATCGTTTGTCCAGATCTGCAACAGGCTAACTAGCAATCATATCCAACATAAAAGCATTCAAAGCTGCATCAATTTTCAACATAAATCAACAAGAACAAATAAGAATACCTGATAGACAGCGGAGAGGCCAGGTGCATCATTGTGCATGAAAGAACAGTGAAGACATGAGTCGCACAGCTTAAAAAGCTCCTCTATTAATATTGTTTAGGGACAATACAATTATCCTACCTAGACTAGCCTACAACACCACAGTGCATTTGGATCAGTTGCGGGTCTACTTTCGACAGTTTATAAGGTCTAGAAAGGCACAGTAGCAGGCCAGTCTGCCTGTGTTTTTACTTCTGATACTGAAGCGCTGTCTGTTGCAGATCATTATTCTCCCAAGCCGTCCTAAAATGATGTAGCCACATATGCTCCTAGCAGGCCCAGTTATTCAGGAAAGCCTCCTCTCCAATCCGAGCGGCTATTCCTTACTGTAGAGCCTAACGCTTCAATTTAGCCTTTAATATTTATCATTTAACCCCTAAAAGTCTAAGCCATGGTCATACCATGGATCATTTAGCTATTTGATTTTATTAAATATTTAATTTGTCCTTTACTACACATTGAATAACACATTCATAAATGGCAAAACAGACAGTCAAAAAATCTATCATAAGGTATAGTTTTTAAGTGTCTGTCCTATATCTTGGAGATATAAGAAAGCTCAGGAAATATTGTTTTGTTGGCACAAAACTACTTCCATTCATTTTTTAAATTGGTACGGGTCAGATGAGTCCCGTGGGGGTCGTAGAGCAAAACGGACACCATCATGTTCGTGTGAGTCTCATCTTTCCATAGAGAGGTCATATTACAGTAGTTTGTAGGCCCAACCGTTCTGATGCTACAGACGTTTTTGTGAGAAGAATGATTTTCAGGATGTCTCCTGGTCTGATAAACAGCTCTGTAGCGCTGCCACTTTCCACTGCAGATGTGGAAAGGTCGACATAGGCGGATGTGGTCGATTGAGACGCAGTCCATACAAAAAAACAGATATCTGTAGCTTAAACAGACAGATTCTGATGGGGATTTTTGTATTATGTTAATTAGATAGACTTTAATATGTATTACCTTTTTATATGTGGCAGAAACACAACCAGTCACAATGTTTTAATATGATTAGGCTACTTACAATCAAACTGTATTAGTCACATGCTTCGTAAACAACAGATGTGGACTAACAGTGAAATGCTTACTTACAGTTTGATTTGATTCCCAACCATGCAGAGAGAAAGAAAATAGAGAATTTATAGAAAAGTAAAACACGTAATAATAAAAAGTAATAATAGATACACAATGAGTAATCATAACTTGGCTATATATACGGGGTACCAGTACCGAGTCGATGTGCAGGGGTACAAGGTAATTGAGGTAGATATGTACAAATAACTAGGAATAAAGTGACAGATAGTAAACAGTAGCAGCAGCGTATGTGATGAGTCAAAAAAAGTTTGTGCAAAAAAAGTCAATGCAGATAGTCCGGGTAGCTATCTGGTTAACTATTTAACTAACTATTTATCAGTCTTATGGCTTGGGTGTAGAAGCTGTTCAGGGTCCTGTTGGTTCCAGACATCGGTACCGCTTGCCGTAAGGTAGCTGAGATAACAGTCTATGACTTAGGTGGCTAGAGTCTCTGACAATTTTGAGCCTGAGTGATGTGCTGGGCCGTCTGCACTATCCTCTCTAGCGCCTTGCGGTCAGATGCCAAGCAGTTGCCATACCAAGCTGGGATGCAGACAGTCAAGATACTCTCAATGGTTAAGCTGTATACCATTTTGAAGATCTGAGGGCCCATGCCTAATCTTTTCAGCCTCCTGAGGGAGAAAAGGCATTGTCGTGCCCTCTTCACGACTGTTTTAGTGTGTGTGGACCATGATAGATCCTTAGTGATGTGGACACAGAGGAACTTGAAGCTCTCGACCCGCTCCACTACATCCTCGTCGATGTGAAATGATGGCATGCTCTGCCCTCCGTTTTCTGTAGTCCACGATCAGCTCCTCTGTTTTGCTGACGTTGAGGGAGAAGTTGTTGTTCTGGCACCCCACTGCAGGTCTCTGACCTCCACCCTATAGGCTGTTTCATCGTTGTCGGTGATCAAGCCTACCACATTGTGTCGTCGGCAAACGTAATGATGGTGTTGGAGTCATGCGCGGCCAAGCAGTCGTGGGTGAACAGGGAGTACAGGAGGGAACTAAGCACGCACCCCTGAGGGTGTGTGACGGATGTGTTGTTGCTTACCCTCACCATCTGGTGGCGACCCATCAGGAAGTCCAGGATCCAGTTGCAGAGGGAGGTGTTCAGTCCCTGTAGGCATGCACACATTCGTTCAAAATATAATTTCAGTAGTGGTGAAAGTGCACGGTGAGGAGCTTGATGTTCCTTTCAATAAATATCAAGGGCCTTATTCTGGTGACATGCTGATCGATGCTTGGCTGCGGTTTGACAAGTAAAAATAATCTTGCACTTTTGTACATAATAATCTCATCATGTAGGCTATACCCGCACTGTATCTGCACAGAGCACACGTGCCAATACCAGAGTGGGCACATTCGCTATACCTACGCAATATTTTTTGTGACAAAACCATCAGTAGGCCTAGAGTTGAAAATGCAATGGAAACCCAGTCAATTTGATGGAAACTCAACTCTGATGGGAAAATTAGCATTATGTTTTTATGCAGATTTTTTATATTTGCATGAAGATCTGTCGCCAATTGGATCGAAACCTAGCTATAGACACCCTAAAGACTTAGGCAAGTGGGCTAGTCCAGTGTCACTTTGATTATGCCTGCACATCATGGTTCACCAGCAGCCGCAAACATCTAAAGAATAAGCTACAGACCAGCTAAAACAAGCTTGTAAGAATTGTACTTAAACTCTCCCCTCGTACTCATCTGGAGGTTGAGCATTTTAAGCAGCTAGGCTGGCTATGTGGAAAAAATAGTAGTATTAATTCAACTTGGTCTGGTCCACAGAATTATCACAGACTCAGCCACCAGGTACCTATCCAACTATTTTTCATTTGTTAGAGATGTCCGCAAGCATAATACCAGAGCCAGAGACAATAATATTCATTGTTTAAAATATAATAATCTATATGGTAAGAACACATTTGTATATAACGGCGCAGTTGAGTGGAACAAACTATCACAGCAACTCAAAGTCATACCAACCGTAACCACTTTTAAAAAGAATGCCAAAAGCTGGCTGATGTGTGAACACTTTTTTGTGTCTGTTTCTCTGTAATGTGTCTGTAAATATGTAATTGTATATATATTTATGTCAAAAATACGGACCACAATGGAAATACAGTGCCTTCAGAAAGTATTCACACCCCTTGACTTTTTCCACAATTTGTTGTGTCACTAGCCTACACACAATACCCCATAACTTAAAAAATAACATTTATTAAAAATGAAAAGCTGAAATGTCTTGAGTCAATAAGTTTTCAACCCCTTTGTTATGGCAATAAGTTCAGGTGGACTCACTCTGCGTGCGATAATAGTGTTTAACAGGATTTTTGAATCTCTCCCACTTATAATTCACTGTATCACAATTCCAGTGGGTCAGAAGTTTACATACACTAAGTTGACTGTGCCTTTAAATAGTTTGACAAATTCCAGAAAATGCTGTCATGGATTTAGAAGCTTCTGATAGGCTAATTGACATCATTTGAGTCAATTGGAGGTGTACCTGCAGATGTATTTCAAGGCTTACTTCAAACTCAGTGCCTCTTTGCTTGACGTCATGGGAAAATCAAAAGAAATCAGCCAAGACATCAGAAAAAAATTGTAGACCTCCACAAGTCTGGTTCATCCTTGGGAGCAATTTCTAAACGTCTGAAGGTACCACGTTCATCTGTACAAACAATAGTACGCAAGTATGAACACCATGGGACCACGCAGCCATCATACCGCTCAGGAAGGAGACGCGTTCTGTCTCCTAGAGATGAACATACTTTGGTTCGAAAAGTGCAAATCAATCCCAGAACAACAGCAAAGGACCTTGTGAAGATGCTGGAGGAAACAGGTACAAAAGTATCTATATCCACAGTAAAACGAGTCCTATATCGACATCACCTGAAAGGCCGCTCAGCAAGGAAGAAGTCACTGCTCCAAAACCGCCATAAAAAAGCCAGACTACGGTTTGCAACTGCATATGGGGAAAAAGGTCATAAAATGTCCTCTGGTCTGATGAAACAAAAATATAACTGTTTGGCCATAATGACCATCGTTATGTTTGAAGGAAAAAGGGGGTGCTTGCAAGCCAAAGAACATCATCCCAACCGTGAATGGGGGTGGCAGCCGTACAAAGTCAAGGTATTGGAGTGGCCATCACAAAGCCCTGAACTCAATCCTATAGAAAATATGTGGGCAGAACTGATAAACCGTGTGCGAGTAAGGAGGCCTACAAACCTGACTCAGTTAAACCAGCTCTGTCAGGAGGAATGGGCCAAAATTCACCCAACTTATTGTGGGAAGCTTGTGGAAGGCTACCCGAAAAGTTTGACCCAAGTTAAACAATTTAAAGGCAATGCTACCAAATACTAATTGAGTGTATGTAAACTTCTGACCCACTGGGAATGTGATGAAATAAATAAAAGCTGAAATAAATAATTCTCTCTACTATTATTCTGACATTTCACATTCTTAAAATAAAGTGGTGATCCAAACTGAACTAAGACAGGGCATTTTTACTGGACTTCCGACTTCAACTGTATGTAAGAATGCTGTTCAATGACTACAGCTCAGCCTTCAACATCATAGTACCCTCCAAACCAGTGGCGGCTCCTGAAAAAATTCTCAGGGGGGGCAATTTTTCTGATGATTTAGGTGACCTACACACATTTTAAAAAAGATATGTCCAGCAACAACATGAAGACAGGGGCAGCATATAAGTCAATACTGATATACACATTACTTGCTTCAAAAAGGCCTCATGGTTGAATTGGAAATATGTGCACCTGAGCATAATTCACAACAAGCAAGCAGGAGCTTTTGATAGAGGCTACTGAAAACATTGATGCAAGTTATTGGTAATAAGACATTTTTATAGACTTCCATATTCTGCCCTCTTGTATAGATTTGTGAAAATGAACAGTGATATACATTTTGCCTGAAAACAGAATTTGAAAATAATTTATAGAAAAGGTAAACACAGCTATCTGTATGGCTTTGTAAAAATGAACAACCATATTCTGGCCAATTGTATAGATTTGTAAATATGATGATGTCTCCTTTCATGCATACATTTTCAAATAAAGCTCTGCTTTGAGAAAGATCGAATGATATTGTTTAATCTTACCTTATGGCCTGCACACTGCTTGTGAAGCTGTCGAGGGCACGTTTGATGAAGACAGCATCGATGTCCTTCTTCTGTAGCTTCTGGTACAGAATGTCGACGTGGGGCATGATTTTGTGAAAAAGCCCCAGGAAAAAAATTAAATCTTCTTGCTATCTATGTACCTCAGCACAAGCACCAGCTGTGTCTGTGTAGAAACGTCCGTGGTCTCGTCCGCTTGGATAGCTACGAAGTTCGCCGACTTCACCTCCTCCACAATATGTTCCGTCATGACCGCTAGCATACACTCCAGTAGCTCGTTTTGAATGGTCTTTGATGTGCCCTTGAAAACTTTAGCATTTTTAAGATGGTCATCAAACACCTCATCTAATTGTGCCACAAAGTTGACAAGTCCAAGAAAAATACCAGGGTTGGTGGAGCCCTCAGTTTCATCTTTGCCTCGCAAAGCTAACTCAAACACTCTGCAAAACTTCACACACTGGATAAGCCGGCTGAGGATGTGGCGGTTCTTGCTAACCTCATCGTTGTGGCGGCGGACAGCTAGCCTGTATCCCTCATCCAGTTGAGTGGCAATGTTCACTCTCCCCAAAGCAGACAATCTCAAACAGCTATCCATGTGGGTCTTTGACAGCTCATGTTTCTTAATCTTTTCTGAAAGATGGTGCATGTCCGTTACACCAGTCGCTGTCCAAGCGGTGCTGTCTGCCGTGCCGCCTTCAGGGTGAAAGAGTAAGCAGGGGTAGCAGAAGACTGCATTAGCTACATCGCAGCCTGCTAGCCAGGTTTTTTGTTCGTACCAATTTTTGGAAAATCCTCGGGTGTAGGACTTTCCCCCTTTTAGTAGAAACCTGTTGAATTATTAAATTTGGTCTGGGAGGTCCTAATTGTTTCGTTGCCAATTTATCTTGATTTGTTCGCAGACAAAAATGAACTTCTTTCAAAGAGACAATCGAGTTGCACTGAACGCTAGCAATCTTGACAGTAGTACGTGAATTGATTGACGCTGCTACCCGCTCTTTTCTTAGTTATGTTCATGGTTATGTTACGTATGACGAAAGCGCGTAAGTGCAAGCCCTCCCGGAACCCATAGAGATTGTATTGAAAGCTCTGATATTTGAAAAAAATAAGATTTTACATGAGAGTCTGAGAGACTTCTGGGGCGATTTTCAACCTGACTGAAATTGCCCCAAAACGGGCGGGGCCATTTGAAGCACGACTTTAGCCTGATTGGACATTTAGTGGCAGATCAGACGTCTAGATTAGAACACTGAAAACTACTGTTGCCGTGATATAATTGATTAGAAAAAAAATCCCTTCCTTTTCCCGTTTGGCAGTGCGTCGCCCATCTCGCCCTAATGAACACACCGCCCCTGCTCCAAACTAATCATTAAGCTTGGGGCCCTGGGTCTGAACCCCGCCCTGTGCAACTGGGTCCTGAACTTCCTGACGGGCCGCCCCCAGGTTGTGAAGGTAGGAAACAACACCTCCATCATCAAGTTTGCAGACGACACAATTGCAGTAGGCATGATTACCAACAATTATGAGAGAGCTTACAGTGAGGAGGTGAGAGCCCTGGCAGAGTGGTGCCAGGAAAATATCCTCTCCCTCAACGTCAACAATACGAAGGATATGATCGTGGACTTCAGGAGACAGCAGAGGTAGCATGCCCCCATCCACATCGATGGGACCACATTGGAGAAGGTGAAAAGCTTCAAGTTCCTCGGCTTACATATCACTAACAATCTGAAATGGTCCACCCACACAGATAGTGTGGTGAAGAAGGCTCAACAGTGCCTCTTCAACCTCAAGAGGCTGAAGAAATTAGTATTGGCCCCAATAACCTCACAAACTTGTACAGATGCACCATTGAGAGCATCCTGTCGGGCTGAATCACCTCCTGGTACGGCAACTGCACCACCTGCAACGGCAGGGCTCTCCAGAGTATGGTACAGTGTGCCCAATGCATCACAGGGGTCACATTGCCTGCCCTCTAGAACACCTACTGCACCCGATGTCACAGGAAGGCCAAAAAGATAATCAAGGACATCAACCGCCCGAGCCACGGCCTGTTCACCCCGCTATCATCCAGAAGCCGAGGTCAGTACAGGGGCATCAAAGCTGGGACCGAGAGACTGAAAAACAGCTTCTATCTCAAGGTCATCAGACTGTTAAATAGCTATCACTAGCCGGCCACCACCCGGTTACTCAACCCTGCACCTTAGAGGCTGCTGCCGTATATACATAGACATGGAATAACTGGTCACTTGAATAATGGAACACTGGTCACTTTAATAATGTTTACATACTGTTTTACTCATTTTATACGCACTGTATATACTGTATTCTACTGTATTCTACTCTATTCTAGTCAATGCCACTCCAACATTGCTCATCCTAATACAGTGAGGGAAAAAAGTATTTGATCCCCTGCTGATTTTGTATGTTTGCCCACTGACAAAGAAATGATCCATCTATAATTTTAATGGTAGGTTTATTTAAACAGTGAGAGACAGAATAACAACAAAACAATCCAGAAAAACGCATGTCAAAAATGTTATAAATTGATTTGCATTTTAATGAGGGAAATCAATATTTGACCCCCTCTCAGAAAGATTTCTGACTCCCAGGTGTCTTTTATACAGGTAACGAGCTGAGATTAGGAGCACACTCTTAAAGGGAGCGTTCCTAATCTCAGCTTGTTACCTGTATAAAAGACACCTGTCCACAGAAGCAATCAATCAATCAGATTCCAAACTCTCCACCATGGCCAAGACCAAAGAGCTCTCCAAGGATGTCAGGGACAAGATTGTAGACCTACACAAGGCTGGAATGGGCTACAAGACCATCACCAAGCAGCTTGGTGAGAAGGTGACAAAAGTTGGTGCGATTATTCGCAAATGGAAGAAACACAAAAGAACTGTCAATCTCCCTCGGCCTGGGGCTCCATGCAAGATCTCACCTCGTGGAGTTGCAATGATCATGAGAACGGTGAGGAATCAGCCCAGAACTACATGGGAGGATCTTGTCAATGATCTCAAGGCAGCTGGGACCATAGTCACCAAGAAAACAATTGGTAACACACTACACCGTGAAGGACTGAAATCCTGCAGCGCCCGCAAGGTCCCCCTGCTCAAGAAAGCACATATACATGCCCGTCTGAAGTTTGCCAATGAACATCTGAATGATTCAGAGGAGAACTGGGTGAAAGTGTTGTGGTCAGATGAGACCAAAATCGAGTTCTTTGGCATCAACTCAACTCGCCGTGTTTGGAGGAGGAGGAATGCTGCCTATGACTCCAAGAACACCATCCCCAACGTCAAACATGGAGGGGGTGTTTGTATGCTTTGGGGGTGTTTTTCTGCTAAGGGGACAGGACAACTTCACCGCATCAAAGGGACGATGGACAGGGCCATGTACCGTCAAATCTTGGGTGAGAACCTCCTTCCCTCAGCCAGGGCATTGAAAATGGGTCGTGGATGGGTATTCCAGCATGACAATGACCCAAAACACACGGCCAAGTCAACAAAGGAGTGGCTCAAGAAGAAGCACATTAAGGTCCTGGAGTGGCCTAGCCAGTCTCCAGACCTTAATCCCATAGAAAATCTGTGGAGGGGAGCTGAAGGTTCGAGTTGCCAAACGTCAGCCTTGAAACCTTAATGACTTGGAGAAGATCTGCAAAGAGGAGTGGGACAAAATCCCTCCTGAGATGTGTGCAAACCTGGTGGCCAACTAAATCGTTGGCCACCAGCGTCTGCTAAATGGCATATAACTACAAGAAACGTCTGACCTCTGTGATTGCCAACAAGGCTTTTGCCAACAAGTACTAAGTCATGTTTTGCAGAGGGGTCAAATACTTATTTCCCTCATTAAAATGAAAATCAATTTATAACATTTTTTACATGCGTTTTTCTGGATTTTTTTGTTGTTATTCTGTCTCTCACTGTTCAAATAAACCTACCATTAAAATTATAGACTGATAATTTCTTTGTCAGTGGGCAAATGTACAAAATCAGCAGGGGATCAAATACTTTTTTCCCTCACTGTATGTATATATTTCTTAATTTCATTATTCTACTTTGAGATGTGTTTATTGTTAGATACTACTTCACTGTTGTAGCTAGGAACCCAAGCATTTTGCTTCCTCCGCAATAACATCTGCTAAGTATATGTATGTAACCAATGACATTTGATTTGATTTGATTGTGATTTGATTTGTGTAGCCTACCACTTCACGGCTGGGCCATTGTTGCTCCTAGACTTTTCCACTTCACAATAACAGCACTTACAGCTGACAAATTCATCTCCATCTTTCATTGAATCAGATGGCTTATTCATCACAAAACCATTTGATGTTGCCAATTATTTGAATGATTACTTCATTGGCAAAGTGGGCAAACGAACAGTGAGCCATCGCACTCATTCATAAATAAACAAATAATGAAAGAAAAGCAATGCAAGTTTGAATTTTGTAAGTTTGTGTGGGAGAGGTGGAAAAATTATTGTTATCGATCAATAATGACAGATCTCCTGGCATTGAACACTTAGATGGAAAGCTACTGAGGATGGTAGCTGACTCTATAGCCACTCCAATCTGTCATATCTTTAGTCTGAGCCTAGAGGAAAGTATTTGTCCTCAGGCCCGGAGGGAAGCCAAAGTCATTCCGCTACCCAAGAGTGGTAAAGCGGCCTTTACTGGTTCTAACAGCAGACCTATCAGCTTGCTGCCAGCTCTTACGAAACTGTTGGAAAAAATGGTGTTTGACCAAATACAATGCTACTTCTGTGTAAACAAATTAACTTCTACGGGATAGTTGTGCTAACATACGCTAATGTGATTAGCATGACTATTGTAAGTAACAGCAAACTATCCAGGACATAGACGTCTTATATGGGCAGAAAGCTTAAATTGTTGTTAATCTAACTTCACTGTCCAATTTACAGTAACTATTACAGTGAAAAAAAGACCATGCTATTGTTTGAGGAGAGTGTGTCAATTGACCAATTCGGCACATTTGGTCAGACTTGATACAAAATAGTCCAGTATTGCAATGCTTCACTGGATCAATTTGAAACTTTGCACACACACTGCTGCCATCTAGTGGCCAGAATATATATGTTGCGCCTAAACTGCAATGTTATATTATAAATGTGAAATTAATGTAGGACAATATAACACATTAGATCATACAAACCAAAAAATATGTGTTTTCTATGTTTTAATTTTTTCATCATATTTGAAATGCAAGAGAAAGGCTTGTTTTTTTGTTTGTATTATCTTTTACCAGATCTAATGTGTTATATTCTCCTACATTAATTTCACATTTCCGCAAACTTCAAAATGTTTCCTTTCCACTGGTATCAAAAATCTGCATATCCTTGCTTCAGGTCCTGAGCTACAGGCAGTTAGATTTGGGGATGTCAAATATTGAAGAAAAGGTTCCGATCCATAAGAGGTTAACAACAGACTTTCAGCATGCTTATAGAGAAGGGCACTCAACAGTCCTCCTTTTTACGCTGCTGCTACTCTGTTAAGTATTTATGCATAGTCACTTTAACTCTACCCACATGTACATATTACCTCAACTACCTCAACTAGCCGGTGCCCCCGCACATTGACTCTGCACCGGTACCCCCCTGTATATATAGCCTCCCTACTGTCACTTTATTTTACTGTATATATAGCCTCCCTACTGTCACTTTATTTTACTTCTGCTCTTTTTTTCTCAACACTTTTTTTGTTGTTGTTTTATTCTTACTTTTTTTGTTTAAAATAAATGCACTGTTGGTTAAGGGCTGTAAGTAAGCATTTCACTGTAATGTCTGCACCTGTTGTATTCGGCGCATGTGACCAATACAATTTGATTTGATTTGATTTGAACATGTACTGCACTGACACAAATTACTGATGATTGATTGAAAGAAATTGATAATAAGAAGAATGTGGGAGCTGTACTGTTAGATTTCAGTGCAGCCTTTTATGTTATTGACCATAACCTGTATATATAAAAAGTATATATTATGGCTTTTCAACCTCTGCCATATTGTTGATTCAGAGCTATCTACTGTATCTAATACACTCAGAGGGTTTTCTTTAATGGAAGCTCCTCTAATGTCAATCATGTAAAGTGTGGTGTACCATAGGGCAGCTCTCTAGGCCCTCTGCTCTTTTCTATTTTTACCAAAGACCTGCCACTGGCATCAAACATAACACATGTGTCCATATATGCTGATGATTCAACCATATACGCATCAGCAACCACAGCTAATGCAGTCACTGAAACCCTTAACAAAGAGTTGCAGTCTGTTTTGGAATGGTTGGCCGGTAATAAACAGGTCCTGAACATCTCTAAAACTAAGAGCATTGTATTTGATACAAATCATTCCCTAAGTTCTGTACTTCAGCTGAATCTGGTGTGGCTATTGAACAAGTTGAGGAGACTAAATTACTTGGTTTTATCTTAGATTGTAAACTACCATGGTCAAAACATATAGATTAAATGATTGTAAAGATGTGGAGAGTTCTGTCCGTAATAAAGAGATGCACTTATTTTTTGACACCACACTCAAAAAAGCAAGTCCTCTAGGCTTTAGTTTTGTCTTATCTTGATTATTGTCCAGTCATGTGGTTGAGTGCTGCAAGGAAAGACCTAGTTAAGCTGCAGCTGGCCCAGAACTGAGTGGCACGTCTTGCTCTTTATTTTAATCAGAGGGCTAATATAAATACTATGCATGCCAGTCTCTCTTGGCTAAGAGTTGAGGAGAGACTGACTGCATCACTTCTTCTTTTTATAAGAAACATTAATGTGTTGAAAATTCCTAATTGTTTGCATAGTCAACTTACACACAGCTCTGACACACACACTTACCCCACCAGACATGCCACCAGGAACTCCCTTCCATCTCATATTGCTCAAATGAACAGCAAACCTGGTTTAAAAAACAGATAAAGCAACACCTCACAGCACAATGCCTCTCCCCTATTTTACCTAGATAGTTTGTGTGTATGTATTGATATCTAGGCCACTTGTGCCTTTTTTAAATTGATGTAGTTCTGTCCTTGAGCTGTTCTTGTCTATTAATGTGATGTATTATGTCATGTTTCATGTTTTGTGTGGACCCCAGGAAGAGTAGCTGCTGCTTTCGCAACAGCTAATGGGGATCCTAATAAAATATCATAAAATACCAAAATGGAAAGAGACATCTATTACAAAACACCCAACAGTTTAATGACATTCAGAGATTGTCAAGCCAAGCCTTAATACTTGGTAGGCCTACATGGTAGGGAGGGATGTATTTTCTGTTTGTCGAGATTTACATAGTCTAATTATTGTGGTGTTGAAAACGCAAACCATGATTTTGAAGCGCCCAAAGTCGGTATGCTTTGTTTATTGGTTGTGTGGTGCATTGGTACAGAAACCTGTTGATGGAAAATATGTTGCACGTATTTTATAAAAAAAAATAATATGGCATCAACATTGTGAAAATATCTGCAGCCGGCTCTGATTGTGCTGTAGACCTAATGAAGCAGGCAGGGAGAGTGAGCTCATCTGTGGTGGTCAGCGAACCCTCAACCTTCTGGCCCGTAGACCTGCATGGCATCGACTGTGCCACAAAAGCATGCTGCAGTGGCAAAGTCGATATCCACTTTTCTAAAAACAGGGTTGCTCCAGTTATTGTTATTTGTGGTCGTAAACATTATTTTGAGTTAATTCTATGAGGGGGGAGGGGGTACAAGGGGAGGACCATGTGACCTACTAGTGATACAGTCATTGTACTCATGGAACAAGATAATTTTAAGCTATATCCTTGAAAATGAAGATTACATAATGGATGAGTTTGAACTCTGGGACTCTTGGGGCTCTATTCAATCCGCATCGCGGAAATTCAGCTTTAACAAGTGTGATTGAAATTTAAAGCCAATGTTCCCGCTTTAGCGGAGTCTGCTTTTACCGTAAACTTATGTCGGCTCAACCGGAAATTACCTTTACATTTCTATCGCAGATTCTGCAACTCTTCAGTTTTACAGATTGAATAGAGCCCTTGTTGATTGCCAATAATAGAAAAAAAGAACAGAAAGTAAAATGGATGAGAGTCGTGCTCATTTATTTACTGTTGAGGAAGTGAGAGGATGAACTTCACAGGCAACAAAATAAGCAGGCATGTTTTTTTTTCTTCATAAAGGAAGATACAATGCAGGTATACTTTTCAATATAAGCACTCCTTGCTAATGGTTTGCTTCAGGGCTCTTGGTGAAGTTAAAGACAAATGCTGACATTGGAAGACCTGACATTGCTTTCTTATGAGCTGGGAGTTTTTTCCTCCAGGCTTGCCTTAAGATAGAATGGAACATTTTATTTCTCTCCACCATTTCACTGGGCAGGGTAACAAACATTGAAACATACACACACACACACACACACACACACACACACACACACACACACACACACACACACACACACACACACACACACACACACACACACACACACACACACACACACACCCCTCCCCACCCTCTCCACACACACATACAAACCACTGACTCAGGCACGAACACGCCATTACAGGTAGCTTGACCTTGCTATCCTCAGATGGGAGCATGTGTCAAGCCCAAGACAGATGACATCATTGTTCATGTTTAGAAAGAGGTGAATGTGTATGGCCCACACGGCCACAAAGGCACACAGGCTACACAAACCCTTGGCGTAGGGTGGTGGAAAGCTATCCTTCCTGTATTCATCACACACATCCTCCCATTGTCTACAGCAGAGATTACAACATCACAGATATGCTGGATGGATGAAGGTATTTTAGGTCGGCTGCTGATCTGATAAACACTGTCACAAAGGTGATGATAGAGTTATCTTGGAATGAATACATTATGGCTTTTCAAAGGAGTGATAGTTAGTAGCCACCTTTTGTTCAAGCACTATAACATATATATATATATATACAGTGGGGGAAAAAAGTATTTAGTCAGCCACCAATTGTGCAAGTTCTCCCACTTAAAAAGATGAGAGAGGCCTGTAATTTTCATCATAGGTACACGTCAACTATGACAGACAAAATGAGGGAAAAAAATCCAGAAAATCACATTGTACGATTTTTTATGAATTTATTTGCAAATTATGGTGGAAAATAAGTATTTGGTCAATAACAAAAGTTTCTCAATACTTTGTTATATACCCTTTGTTGGCAATGACACAGGTCAAACGTTTTCTGTAAGTCTTCACAAGGTTTTCACACACTATTGCTGGTATTTTGGCCCATTCCTCCATGCAGATCTCCTCTAGAGCAGTGATGTTTTGGGGCTGTCGCTGGGCAACACGGACTTTCAACTCCCTCCAAAGATTTTCTATGGGGTTGAGATCTGGAGACTGGCTAGGCCACTCCAGGACCTTGAAATGCTTCTTACGAAGCCACTCCTTCGTTGCCCGGGCGGTGTGTTTGGGATCATTGTCATGCTGAAAGACCCAGCCACGTTTCATCTTCAATGCCCTTGCTGATGGAAGGAGGTTTTCACTCAAAATCTCACGATACATGGCCCCATTCATTCTTTCCTTTACACGGATCAGTCGTCCTGGTCCCTTTGCAGAAAAACAGCCCCAAAGCATGATGTTTCCACCCCCCATGCTACACAGTAGGTATGGTGTTCTTTGGATGCAACTCAGCATTCTTTGTCCTCCAAACACGACAAGTTGAGTTTTTACCAAAAAGTTATATTTTGGTTTCATCTGACCATATGACATTCTCCCAATCCTCTTCTGGATCATCCAAATGCACTCTAGCAAACTTCAGACGGGCCTGGACATGTACTGGCTTAAGCAGGGGGACACGTCTTGCACTGCAGGATTTGAGTCCCTGGCGGCGTAGTGTGTTACTGATGGTAGGTTTTGTTACTTTGGTCCCAGCTCTCTGCAGGTCATTCACTAGGTCCCCCGTGTGGTTCTGGGATTTTGTGATCATTTTGACCCACGGGGTGAGAACTTGCGTGGAGCCCCAGATCGAGGGAGATTATCAGTGGTCTTGTATGTCTTCCATTTCCTAACAATTGCTCCCAAAGTTGATTTCTTCAAACCAAGCTGCTTACCTATTGCAGATTCAGTCTTCCCAGCCTGGTGCAGGTCTACAATTTTGTTTCTGGTGTCCTTTGACAGCTCTTTGGTCTTGGCCATAGTGGAGTTTGGAGTGTTACTGTTTGAGGTTGTGGACAGGTGTCTTTTATACTGATAACAAGTTCAAACAGGTGCCATTAATACAGGTAACGAGTGGAGGACAGAGGAGCCTCTTAAAGAAGAAGTTACAGGTCTGTGAGAGCCAGAAATCTTGCTTGTTTGTAGGTGACCAAATACTTATTTTCCACCATAATTTGCAAATAAATTCATAAAAAATCCTACAATGTGATTTTCTGGATTTTTTTTCCTCAATTTGTCTGTCATAGTTGACGTGTACCTATGATGAAAATTACAGGCCTCTCTCATCTTTTTAAGTGGGAGAACTTGCACAATTGGTGGCTGACTAAATACTTTTTTTCCCCACTGTATATAACTTTTTCGATGTTCAAAATGCTCTTATGTATAATGGTCTGAATTGTGGCATGGCATTTAGGCATTAGTTGTGCTTTTCTCAAAGGCAAGGCCATATAATACTTCCAGGAAAAGGCATGACGAAAAAGCAATCATCTTTATAGTAAACAAAAGTTTGAGAATATCCTCTGGCGGTGTCTTTGCAGATAGTTTAGCTTACTTTCTTCAAAGGGTGTTGTGGAAGGATGGGTTCACATAGGTGAACTTTTGTTTCTCACTGAGGATAGAGAATAAAAGTAAGAAAGGGTGAGAGAAGAAAGACAGGCATATCTCCTGTCCATCATATCATTCTCTCCATCAGAGAAGATGAGAAGATGGTGAGAATCACACCACGTCCTAAACCTCACCCCCTTTCTCCTTAAAAACTGAAAGAACACATGACAGCAAAAGGAAATTGGGATCCTATCACGGCAGTGTACTTTTAATACGACCAGAGTATGGTTTTCCGAGCACAACGAAGGTAACTGATATCTCCAGTTTAAATTTTAATGGTCTCAAGCTGTCTGTGAATGCTGGAAGCTCTCTGGCACCTCACTGGGGGGCACTCTGGAAGATCTGCCAGCCTGCTTCTTGATGCCTGCCTGGCATATACTCCGACTAGTACACCAGCTACAGCTGCACCCCCACAGTCTCACAGCCCCAGCCCCTCGGCACAGGATTCAACTCCTTTCCTGACACACTGTGGGTACTATGTGATGCAGGAGATAGCTCTCTCCTTTCTGGTTGTAGTGAGCATAACAAGCAACAAGCATCTCCCTGGGGAGAGGACATGAGTCCTTGATCTACCTGTCTGTCTCCCCAATGCATTCAGCTGCCTGCCTGAAGAGCAGAGAAGACCACCGCATAGGGTAGATGTTTATTTCAGAAGAGACTGGGAGGCTTACTATGTGACTCACTGAAGATAGGCATAGACTGTGGGGTTCTAAATTATTGACACCCTTGATAAAGATGAGCAAAAATGATTGTATAAAATAAATAATTCCAATATTGAGTTATATTGTATGCTCCCAAAAATTGGGAAATTATATTATTTTCTACTAATACAATTGCTCAGAGAAATAGATTTTGTTTAACAAGTGAAAAAAAGTTTTTTTTTAAAGGTAGGGGTCAAAATGATTGTAATCCCTGTTTACAATATATTTTAATACCTCACCTTGCGAGGATAACAGCTATGAGCTTTTTTCAAAAATGTTTTATGAGTTGGAAAACACATTGGCAGCGTTTTTAGACCATTCCTCCATACAGAATCCTTCCAGATCCTTCATATTCTTCATCTGCCACCACTGGTGGGTTTGGTGTTGAAATTAGAATGCATGAGTAGTACAGAACCCCTTACCTACTGTAAAATATGGTGGTAGAGCTTTGATGTTATGGGGCTATTTTGCTTCCACTGGTCCTGGGCCCTAATTAAAGAGCTAACAGCAGTTGAAACAATGACAAAGCATACCCGGTAAAAAGCTTAGGGATTGGGTTGGAGAAATGTATCTACTCTCAAATTCATAGACAGAACGTTGCCTCTGCCAGGAGGCTGAAACTTGGCCACAATAACCCCAAGCACACATCAAACTACACAAATAAATGGTTAATTGGCCACAAAATCTATATTTTGCAATGGCCATCTCAGTCTCCAGACTTCAAACTCATTGAAAACCTGTGGTTTGAATTGAATAGGGCAATCCATGAGCGCAGACAAAGGATATCAAGGATCTGGAAAGATTCTGTATGGAGGAATGGTCTAAGATCCCTACCAATGTGTTCTCCAACTCATAAAACATTTTAGAAAAAGGCTCAGTGCTATTATCATTGCATGGTGAGGTATTGAAAGGTATTGAAAACAAGGGTGTCAATGATTTTGATCCCTACCTTGTTGAGATTTGTTGAATTATTTGTTAAACAAAACCTCTTTCTCTGAGCAATTATATTAGTACAGAATAATACAATTTCCACATTTGTTTGAGCATACAACATATCTCAGCATTTTGCTCATCTTTATTAAGGGTGTCAATAATTTTGGACCCCACTGTATATCTCTGGACACTGTTGGTGTCTGTCAGAGCAGTCTAGCCCTAGCCTTCAACTGTGTGAATTCATACAACTACTGCAAGAATCAAGGGGCAAGCACCTTTACATAAGGTATGTGAAATACAAAGGTATACGCATATGCCTAGAACTTGGTTAAAATAAGAGATGATATTTTTAATTACACTTACCAAAGATACCCTCAAAGATACCCACAAAGTGATGATTTAGTCGGTTCATGAAACCTGCAATATAGGCAAGGATTGTGAGATGTATGTGTTGTAGATGAGGTGGGAGGGTCCGGCTAGGTCCATAAGGTTTGATGGATTGGTGGAAGGTGTTTGAGCATTCCATGGCACAGATCTCAGACGCTGTCTGATTAATAACACATGAATCCCAGTGATTCTGGACCCTCTGTGAGGGAAATAGCACTTCCTATAATCAGGCATTTTAAGACTTTTATGTCTGAATCCTGACTATTTCTCATTACTCCCACAACCGGCCCCTTTAATGTCCGATGATTTATATACACGCTTTATACCGAAGCAGATGAATTATTAACAAACCATAGTTTCCATCTGGAGGATTACAATAACTGTTGAGCTTTTTAAGGAAATATGGGATACAATTTCAGATGCATATTTAGCCAAACAGCATTAAGCAGAGAACTGCGTTCTGAGTTCAAAGTACTGAGTTCTGTCTGAAAACTTTCCTGTGAAGTACATATTATTTGACCAGGATATTGCACTCCTATTTCACATAATGCTCTCCCTGTTGAATCATCATCAAAAACATCCATGAAGTCTTTTCATCAAACCCCTCTCTGTGATTCTATCTCCATATATTTGAGAATATTGCCTCTTCTTCCGGTCAGTGATACCAACACATTCCTTTCATAGTATTGCTAAGTAATGAACTACAGCACTTGTATGTGATGAGTTAGAATCAAATAAAATCTTAATTGTCACATGCGCCGAATACAACAGGTGTAGACCTTACCGTGGAATACTTACTTATAAGCCCTTAACCAACAATGCAGTTTTAAGAAAAATAAGAATTAAGAAAATATTTACTAAATAAACTAAATTAAAAAGAAAGTAACACAATAAAAATAACAATAACGAGGCTATATACAGGGGGTACTGGTACCGAGTCAATGTGCGGGGGTAATGGATAGGAGATGGTCACAGTTCTTCCCATTTCTAGGGTATTGTGTGCACAGACATCCTATAAATTACTGCAATTCTACGATTGTGGATCTCTATTCTTCCTTTAATGTAGATTTATGTTAAAATATGGAAATTCACAGTGTCTCGTTTTGAGGGAAGCTCCAGTATCCACTGTCTAACTATCCGTTTCACTTCATTTACATGAGCTGATCATGATTCACGGTAGATGATGGAACCGGATCTGCTAGCTGTGTGCACTAGAATCAGGGCTGCCGAACATTTACAAAATAATACTGTTTACTATAGAATACTAGTAGTACTTATTTTTTTTACTATAGAACTAATTATGTAGTAAATTGCAGTAAACTGTAGTAGACTGTAGAAGCCTATACTCCACACTGTAGTATCCCTCGATCATGTAGTGCTTATTATAGACTTTTGTAGTATACTATACTCCACACTGTAGTATCCCTAGATAATGTAGTGCTTACTACAGAATTGTGTAGTATACTGTAGAATACTATACTACACACTGTACTATCCCTTGATCATGTTTAGTACTTTACAATTGTGTAATATACTGTAGAATACTATACTACACACTGTAGTATCCCTCGATCACATAGTGCTTTAGAATCTTTAGATCGATTGGACTGCTAGCTAGCTTTGCTGCTAGCTTTGTTGATGAGGTTTTGATTTTGAACATGCTGTCCTTTGGGAGCTCATGCCGGGGATTTCCTCTGGATTTCCTCTGGATACAATGCATTTAGAAATGTAATTTATTTCCATTGTTGTCCTAGTTCAAACATCAAACATGTTATACATGTACAGCTAACCCACATTATAAAATACCATAGTATATTATGGTCTAAATACTGTAGTATTAGTACATTTATATATTATAGTATTCTCAGTAGTGTTTTGCGGACTTTACTGTAGTATTCACTGTGGTGTTTTTGCGGATATGACTCTAGTATACTATAGTATTCACTGTTGTGTTTTTGCAGACTTCACAGTAGTATTCACTGTAGTGTTTTTGCAGACGACTAGTATACTATAGTATTTACTGTAGTGTTTTTGCTGACGACTGTAGAATTCGCTAGTGTTTTGCGGACATGACTAATATACTTCGGTATTTTTGTGGCCATGACTGTATTATACTGTATTATTTATGGTAGTGTTCTCACGTACATGACTGGCATACTGTAGTATTTACTGTAGTGTTTTTGCAGACACGACTGTAGTAGCTAACCCATTTTAGCTAACCCTGCCAACTAGGGTTAGCCTCATTGGCACAACTACCAGACTACACCAGTTACCATTTAATGAGGGGAACACCTCAACCACAACATAAGACCGAGGTTAGTGACCTATTGAGTTGGGTCAACAGTTGAGCAATGAAACGGACAAAACTATTTTAATTGCATTACAATTGTAACATCTAAACATTACAGGTTTTAGGCACAGGGAAACAGTACAGAGGCAGATAAACAAGCACGGTTTATTAAAGCTTAGAGGATTAGGTTTGTTTGTTTAACAGAACACACAACTCCCTAAGGTCGACGTTCGCGGTCCGCGGAAATCTAATTAGCATCAAAATAAAAATCTAATTTAAGATAGAGATAATGTTTTGGCATTGGATGCGTCTCAATCCACCCCATCCGCCTATGTAACACTTCCACATCTTAAGGGAAAAGTGACAGAGCATGTTTGTCAGACCATGAGACATCCCAAAAACCGGTCTTTTCACAAAATCGTCTGTAGCGTCCGAATGGTTTGGCCTAAAAAACTATTATAATGGTGTTCTCCGTTTTGCTCGAAGACCCCAAGAAGCGTTTTGGGACTCGTCTGATGTCGGTACAGCTGATCTTCCAACTTCTGTCTGTAGCGTCCGAACAGTTTGGGCTACACACTAATATGACC
The DNA here is from genome assembly GCF_020615455.1 of Coregonus clupeaformis. Taxonomy (NCBI): domain Eukaryota; kingdom Metazoa; phylum Chordata; class Actinopteri; order Salmoniformes; family Salmonidae; genus Coregonus; species Coregonus clupeaformis. The sequence continues at coordinate 88,727 of NW_025534238.1, read as the reverse complement.
CCTCTGTGTGAAGGTGAGACTCACGAACATGTTGGTTGTTTTGCCTCAAGACTCGTCTGAAGGTCCCCCGGTACCAGTTGAAAGAAATGTATGGTAGCATGTATAGAGACTGTTTGGGACAAAGCCAGGGTGTGATTAATTGGGGCTGCTGCTGAATAATTTAAAACCACTGTGGTCAACAACCTTTTCTAGAGTCAAGATCACTTTCGCAGTCAAAAAGCAAGCTGAGATCTAACGCTCAGAAAATAGTTCTGTAGGAAGAAGGTTTGTGCAGTAGGCCTAATACATTATCACAGCATATTGGCTATATGCCTGGCCTGCCAATATTGTTCTTCTCAAACCATATTTTGTTATCAAAACACAAGCTTCAAGACAATTGGGTACTCTGAAAAAAAAAAGGTAAAATCATGGCGTCAGTGAACTTCAGGTCGGAAAGTGGGAGCTCTAGATTCCGAGTTTCTGAGTTGGATGACCGTTGAAAATGATTTTTCCCAGTCGGATCTCGTTTTTTTGGGGGGGAGTTCCCAGTCGTCTTGAACGCACTGAAGTCAGAAGTTGGAGATTTCCCAGTTCCCAGTTCCCAGTTGTTATGAACACGGCATTCCAAGCCTCACATGGTCCCTGCTCTCTCCTTCATTTCCTCTGGTGAGACTGACCAGAGAGAGGGGACACAGTCTTCCACCTGATGGTGAAACTCGAGTCGCACCGTATCTGCCTCAGGCACAAATTCATGTTGTTCCTATGACCAGAGAAAATGAAATACTCCTCGATATTCAAATAGACACGACGAGCTGCTAATGATGAAAACACAGGGCATGGATACACTTGGCTACACATTCATTGCAGCGCGAGTGGAAGGAAGTAGAGAGAAGCACAGTTTATGTTTTGTAATCGTGTTGAATAAAAAGTATTGATAGTGTTGAATAAAACTTAGATATAAACTCACTCATAAAAACAGCAGCTCTTGGCTCTATTCTTTGACAGTTGCTCTCTGGTCATGGTTTTAAAAGTTATGAAATCTCATGTAGGCTAGTATCAAACTTTGCCAGGGTCGTGGAAGATGCATGATCATTTGAGCTATCCGATTGGCCAGCGCAGTAGGCACACTCGAGTTAGCCACAGATCTCCCGGACCGCCGGGTAGGCGGAGTTTGTCTTTCAGACAAATTAAATGGCTAAAAATGGGAACGCTTTGCCTACCTGGTGCACAGGGCTTCTGAATCAAGTGCACCTACTGCCAACAGCGCAACACACAACAACAAAAAAGAGCACAGGTCTTTACGCCTTCGTCATTGGCTTTTCTACAGAACTGTTTGGTGATCACCTAGGATTGCCTTGAAGATCGACCAGTCGATCGCAATTTCTCTGTTATACTTATCTTTAATGAGCCTTTCGATGATCAGTGGGAAACGACCAGCCCCCCTACCAAAATGGGCCGACACGGTTTTCACTCAAACCTACATTCAAAGTAAAACAATGCATCAGGAAAAATACCTGCTCCCACTCTGTCATCAGTTAGACAACCAATACCATGTATCGTAAAAAAATGAAAAGTGGGCTGGTGTGGATAAAATGCCAGTCCCAGTCCACCCCTGGTTCTGCATCACCCACACCACAACCCTGCCACTAAACACACACAAATATGATTTCTCCCACAGCCTCAGTACTATACAAATCTAAATAAAGGCATAAACTAGTGATAACTGCCTCCTTTTATTTTAAAGGGTGACAAATATAGAAAGGATGTATTATTTGAGTGAGGTAATTTTCTAACATAAAGAGATTGTGAGGGAATAGACAACAGAGAGATTACAGTTAAGTCTGTCTTGAAGTGGTAAATAAAGTGTTTAATCCACTTGTTTTTCCTTCATAATTTCTAGTGTCTGTCACCTCGAAATGTCTTTATTACATGATTCTAAATGTGTTATACAGTATTAATAAACAGTGTTAAACACTTCATATGAAGAAAAATAGTTTGGTTGAATTTTTCTTAAAGACGTTTATCAAAAATAGATAAAATGTTACAGTGTTTGAAGTACTGCTACCTTGTTTTTATTTGCATATTTTTTTGTTGCATGATTCAGATAAGGACAGGTATTCATTGTAGTCCCAAGTCTTATTAGTGTTGTCTCTCAGATGTCTGTACAACACTGGACCCTGCTTGTCCGTTGTCTGATACAACATTTGTACCACTGATCAACAACCTATACCCCAGTGTTTATCTACAAAACGACAGATGAAAACATTTAGCAAACACACATAGGACATGAAACTAAATCTGAAATGAAATCATTGTGCTACTTAGCCTGATTTTAAGTTTCTTCCCTCATAAAACCTGGGTTCAAAGACTATTTAATACTTATTTCTTGTTTTTATTTCTTGTGTGTTTTTGTTCTACCTCATGTTATTTTTAGTATTACATTGCTATTGATTACTGCATTGTTGGGTTTAGAGCTTGCAAGAAAGGCATTTCACTGTACTTGTGCACATGACATTAAAGAACTTGAACTAAGTTACCTGGGCATGATTGAGCTTGTCTGGCACAATGGAATCAATATTGAAGTGACAGTTTGTGTAAACCATCTAGCACTGCAGGCATACTAGAGCAAATGCTAAAGGTATTTGAAAGATTTCAAACAGTATTTGAACCCAAATCTGTTATGCAGGCATTCAAAGAGTGTGGGAAAAATGGATAAGAGGGCAAGGCCTTCCCTGACCGTCGTAATTTGTATGCAGTACAATTCTGTCAATCATAAATGTACTGTACTGCTCTTTGCTATTTACAGATCAACACGTGTTTGATTGACAGTGCAATCCCACTTTGAGGTTCAAAGGTTCTTGTTTTGACCCTGTTTCCTGTCTCCCCCTCAGTCCAAATGCATGGAATATAAACTGACATCACGGAACACCGTTCATAAAAATAGTAGAAAGAGTCCAAAATAGAAAGAGTCTAAAATAGAAAGTGTCCAAATCTTACTTTCTTCTTTCTTTCTTTCTTTCTTTCTTTCTTTCTTTCTTTCTTTCTTTCTTTCTTTCTTTCTTTCTTTCTTTCTTTCTTTCTTTCTTTCTTTCTTTCTTTCTTTCTTTCTTTCTTTCTTTCTTTCTTTCTTTCTTTCTTTCTTTCTTTCTTTTCTTAATTAACCCACGGACTGGCTCCTGACCATCTATTCTTTATTAAAAGGTAATTATACTCCTTAAATTTCAACCCTGGCTTCATAAATGGTCTTTGTAGGTGGTGTATTAGGTGAGCTGTACGGGTTAGGACACTAACAAGCGCTAAAAGTGGAAGTGGACAGGTGGACATGAGGTCATTGTGAGGGACCCCATTGGACACGGTGGGAGCCGGTGGGAGCTGGGTCTGTGTCTCAAATGGCACCTTATTCCCTATGTAGTGCATTACTTTTGACCTGGGCCCTGTCACTTTTATTCCCCGTAATTATGCATGAAACTGACACATTCTAAGCTCAGTGATTGTTGGACTTATTAAGGGGTCAGAAAAGTGTGAAGAGTAGTATTTCTCGCCTTCTGCCTCAGAAAAGACACTCAAGACCACTGACTTGATGACCCATCTATGAATATGCGTATGGTTTTACCATGAGAAGGCCATAGACATAACATACCATCAATCCGAATGAAAAACTAATCATCAAACCACTTTTGACAGTGTTGCTTTGAAATGTCTAGTTCATATCGGGCGTAAATCCATTTATCATTATGCATGCACAGAGGGAGGCACGTCAAAGAATGATTTGGATATTGATTTATGCTGTGAATGCCTAATGAATGATCTAACCTTGGCAACATATTAAAATGGGTTCAATCAGTTTCACGTGGGAGAGGGTGAATAATGCATTAACGACTGATCAAAACAAACAGTGCTAAAACGCCTCAATTAATAAATAGAAGGCTGAGATCGCCTTGAGGTCGTGACCTCTGTTTCATTAGCAGGAGCATTCCGAGGCGGAATTCTCCACGGTTCTTAGAGAGTCAATTCACACTACATCAACAATACTTATAATGTATTCAAAATGGGATCCTTTACTTGGCAGCGAAGCTCCCCTGATAATTTCACTGTGAATGTAATTTTCTAAAATAAAACTAATGTACTCGTGGAATACGGGTGGAATTGTAATGTACATAGAGGTATAACGTTTCACTATATTGGTATGTGATTTAACTAAACATTACCTACAGTATATCCTGTAATTGAATGCACATAAATTCCATCCCTATTGAAATGTATTCACCAGATGTGCCTGTTTCACAACAGCCTCTGGTTGATTTGAGGATTCAGTGCTGGACTTAAAAGCGTACTGGATCTGCACTATATCACCAAGGCCAGAGGTAACAGCTAAAGAGCACACAGTCCTGTCCTTCAAAATCACAATACCTAGAATGCAGTAGTGTACTGAACAGACCTGGGTTCAAATATCTCAATAACTTTCACATACATTTGAAGTATTCAGATATATTTGATTTTCTGAAGACAAGTAGTTGAATATTTTTATGTATTTGGTAATAAACAATTAACAATCAAACAAAACAAACACATTTATCAATATAAAAATCCCTTTCTCCTAAACTGACCCAGAGACAACAACACATCCAAATGAAACGTTACTTCGAGATTATTCCACATGATAGGGGCCTGGTAGGAAAAGGCAGATTTACCCAACTCTGTGGATACACGTGGAGTCTCCAGCATTAACCAACCCTGTGACCTAGTGTTGTAATCCGAGTTTCTATATTTCAACAATGTTAAGTAAATTGGTAGTTTATTGGGTAAGGCTTAATAAACAAAACAGAATAAAGAAGTGACCTATGTGTTTTTAGCGAGGTCCAATCAATTTTATGATAAAGGATGCAGTGGTGAGTGTCAAAAATGTCAGATGTTATAAAACGAAGTGCGCTATGATAAATTGTGTCCAAGGGCTTCAAAACACTGGTAGCTGCGTTCATGTATAGAATATCGTCATAATCTATAACAGGAATAGATGTAGACTGAATGATCTGTTTTCTACTATTTAATGAAAGGCAAGCCCTATTCCAAAAGAAGAAGCCCAACTTAATCCTTAATTTATTGACTAACTCGTCAACATGCTTTTAAAAAGATAGCTTTTCGTCAATCCAGATGCCCAGATATTTATAGGCGGGGAAATGATCAATGGGGGCACCATCTAACATACTTATGCACAAATCATCAGTTACATTATGAGTTGGAAAAAAACATGTACTTGGTTTCATCAGCATTTATTACCAACGTCAGGTCAACCAAGGCTTTCTGCAAGGTAGTAAAAGCAGATTGAAGAGTCAACAGAGCCTGAGCTGCCGTAGGGGCAGTAGCGAATACAACAGTGTCATCTGCGTACAGATGAAGTTACAGTTTTGTACAGAGACCAATGCTGTTAATATAAATAGTGAAATGAACTGGACCAAGAATCGAACCCTATGGGGTACCTTTGGTTATGTCTAGAAATCCTGATTTAACGGCATCAGTAAGTACACACTGTGTTCTGTGTTAAATCATTCTCAAACCAGCTAAAAGCAGCCCGATCTAAGCCAATTGTAGAGAGTTTCTGAATAAGTAAGATGTGATCCACATGCCTTGGACAGGTCAATAAAGAGGGCAGCAGAGTGTTTCTTCATATCTAAACAATTTATGACATAATTTAAAACCATAGAAGTAGTAGAGATGGTACTATGACCTGGTCTGAACCCTGACTGTTTTACATTCAGAAAAGATGTAGCAGTTAAAAGGGATCTAAGCTGAGTATTAATAAATGATTCCAGGATTTTTGCTAGGTAAGAGAGTTTGGAAATGGGACAATAATTATTTAGATCACTTGGGTCGCAACTTTATGTAGAGGAAGCAAATGGGCCGCCTTCCAAACTCTAGGAAAAGTACTCAATATAAATGTCAAATTAATAATATGTGTTAATGCTTCTGCAATCAATGTAGCAGAAATCTGTATTATGAAGGGATCAAGCATATCAGCCCCAGTAGATTTTTACATCAATCATATAAGTAGTTGTTCCAATACATCAGAAGGAGACAGTTGCTCCAGAGAGTACAAGGATTCACTGGGGGTCGTCTGGTCCTCTATCAAGTCGACTAGCGCCTGGGAGAGGGACGAGCAGTTTACTGACTGACCCGGGTCTATTAAACCAAGATTTCTTTCAAACAAAAAAACGGCTGACATAAAATGTTTATTAAAAGCATGACCTATCTCATTTTTTTCAATAATGATGTCAGAGTTCAGTATAGCTTGCTTGGGAAGGAGAGGAATTTCCACGCTTTCATGCCTTTAACTGTTTTACAAAAGTTGGATGGATCACCAGCAGAGTCAGCGATAGAACTTAGAAAGTACCTTAATTTAGCCTTTTTTACTAAGGACGTGAATTTTCTTTCTCAGTTGTCTGAAAAGCTGCCAGTCCACAACAGCATCAGTTAGTCTAGCTTTGGCCCAGGCATGATTTCTTGTTCTAAAGATATCTGAGAGTTCTATAGAAAACCAGGGATTTAATAAATTTTTTTGTCTATAGCATTTAAAAGGAGCGTGTTTATCTGCCAGTGATATAAAAATTGATGAGAAATGCTCAAGAGATAATTCAGGGTCAGGTATACACTTGATGGAGGAAAGTTCAGAAAAGTACAAGTCATGCATAAACGCTTGGGGAGAAAAGTTAAAAAAATGTATCTTCCTAATAATACAGGGATCAGAATAATTCTGTTTAGTATCTCTAACACAGGCTATAGGACAATGATCACTAAGGTCACTTGCAAACACACCAAAATATATGTACTTATGGGGGTTATTTGTGAGAATTAAATCTAATAATGAGGATCTATCTAGATTTTTCACATTTAACCGAGTGGGTTTTGTGATAAACTGGGTTTGATTAAGACCAAGACAAATGTTCTTAAAGTTATCTGAGATAGGTGTCAGCCAGTCCAGGTTAAAGTCACCTAAGACCACCAGTTCAGATGATAGAAAAGGGTTTAAATGCTCAGCTATGATACTAGTCGCATCAACTAAAGCAGCAGGAGGCCTATACACTCCAGCAACAAAAACATGCACTCTTTTGGCTCATGGTCACATCTAAAACCAGGATTTCACATTTCTGGGGTATAGTGTGTGATGTCACGAGAGGCTGTGTCCTGGAGGGACGTTACATCCCCCTGAGGTGGCTGCAAACCCAGACAGCTATGGCTCCATCTGCTGGTATGGTCGGGAACTCCACCCCTCTATGGCCAATCTTCCCACGCAGCTGAAACAAATGAGGAGCTGATGAGCTGAAGGTTTGGGAAGGGAAGAGACACAGTCTCCAAGCTGGGCTCTCTGGAGGACAAGAGTGCTGCACGTCCACTTCCATGAGGAATATAAGGATTTGGAGATACTTACCTTTGGGAAATACTCACCTTTGGATATATGCACCTGTGGAAATACGTGAGAGACATTTGGAAGGACTTTTTGCTGGGTTGGCCACTAGCTGCAACGTGGACTACAGTAAGGCTGGGGAAAAGTTATCTGAGCGAGTGAGAATTATGATTTTGGATGTGGAAGAGACATCCCTGAACTGTTAACCCTTAAAGAGCCACAAGAGAACAGAATTTTGTTATATTTTCGTTAATTTCCCAAGACCTATAATAAAATCCTTGTTTTGTTTGAACCTTGTCTCCTTGCACTACTTGAGCAATCCCGCTGAAAGCTGTGTAGCCTCTCGTGACGTCACAGATGGTGGAGAAAGAATGTCTGGCTGTAGTCTGGGCCCTGGAGTCCCTTCGGTTCTATCTCCTGGGCCGACGTTTCATGGTGGTATCTGATCACGCCCCTCTGCAGTGGATGGCCAAGAACAAGGAATCAAACAGTAGAGTAACCAGATGGTTTTTGAGCTTGCAACCGTTTAACTTTTCTGTTGTCCACAGGGCTGGCAAGCACCACGGCAATGCGGACGCCCTCTCCCGGCGTGATGCCTTCTTCGCTGCCTTTACCCCGACGAGGACGTCGGTCCCGAGGAGGGGGATGTGTGATGTCACGAGAGGCTGTGTCCTGGAGGGACGTTACATCCCCCTGAGGTGGCTGCAAACCCAGACTGCTATGGCTCCATCTGCTGGTATGGTCGGGAACTCCACCCCTCTATGGCCAATCTTCCCACGCAGCTGAAACAAATGAGGAGCTGATGAGCTGAAGGTTTGGGAAGGGAAGAGACACAGTCTCCAAGCTGGGCTCTCTGGAGGACAAGAGTGCTGCACGTCCACTTCCATGAGGAATATAAGGATTTGGAGATACTTACCTTTGGGAAATACTCACCTTTGGATATATGCACCTGTGGAAATACGTGAGAGACATTTGGAAGGACTTTTTTGCTGGGTTGGCCACTAGCTGCAACGTGGACTACAGTAAGGCTGGGGAAAAGTTATCTGAGCGAGTGAGAATTATGATTTTGGATGTGGAAGAGACATCCCTGAACTGTTAACCCTTAAAGAGCCACAAGAGAACAGAATTTTGTTATATTTTCGTTAATTTCCCAAGACCTATAATAAAATCCTTGTTTTGTTTGAACCTTGTCTCCTTGCACTACTTGAGCAATCCCGCTGAAAGCTGTGTAGCCTCTCGTGACGTCACAAGTGATATTAAGAGCACATGATGCTACAAAAGTGGATTTCACGTACATCACCACCCCTCCAACTTTTCTCTACCTATCACATCTAAAAATGTTGTAATTAGCAATGTCAATGTCATTATCTATGATCGAATCATTTAACCAAGTCTCTGATAAAACAAGAATGTCTGTGTTCGTGTCATGCATCCAGATATCAATAAAGTACATCTTTGACATCATACTTTGCACATTTAAATGTAACAAACCCAACTCTTTGCGAGACTTAAAAACTGCAGGGGTGTCCATATTTACGATAACCAGGTCGTTATAAACTTGATCATTAAGTAAGTCAGGAGATTTCATAGGAATAGAAATGAGGTTATCAAAGCTTGACCCGATGGGCCTGCGGCTGCATCTATTTGGTGGCTGTTTAAATCCTATTTAAATTAAGGCAGGGATAATGTAGATTTCCTTGACTTGACTAGAGTATTTAGCATCAGAAACAGTTTGATGTGTGATGATGGTTGGGATAACCTGGGTAGAGTGCGGGTTATATCCCAGTCAGTCTCTCAGAGCAGCCTTAAAATGGCCTTGGGTGAATTCCGTCTTCTTAGTAGAATCTTTTCACTTTCCAAAAAGTGTAAAAGCTATCAATAAAGACAACATTGACAGATTTACAATAACTCTTTAGCCAGACCTGAAGTGATAGCAACCTACTGAATCTCCCGTATCCACGTCTCATCGTGGGTTTTAGGTATTTCAGTTCTACAATTTTGTTCCATGAAATAACTTTTAAGCAGTTCAGAGCTGGCCAATTTAGTGTCATTAAATCCCCATGTACTATTTTTTCAAAATTAGTTTACCTTTATTTAACTAGGCAAGTCAGTTAAGAACAAATTCTTATTTACAATGAAGGCCTACACCGGCCAAACCCAGACGACGCTGGGCCAATTGTGCGCCGCCCTATGGGACTCCCAATCACGGCCGATTGTGATACAGCCTGGAATCGAACCAGGGGGTCTGTAGTGACGCCTCAAGCACTGAGATGCAGTGCCTTAGACCGCTGCGCCACTCAGGAGCCCATTTACTATAACAGTATCTGTCTGTGGATTTTGGCTTATGGCTTCAGGAAGTAGCATAATGATATCCTTTACTTTTGCACCTGGATAGCATAGGGTTCTAATCCCTGGCAAAGAGATGTTCCTTAAAATTGAGCTTCTAATGATAAGCGCCGGTCGGATCCCCTCGCTACCGTATCTCCGATCAGCGACAGGAGCCGCAGAAATCAGCTGGGGAGAAGGCCGCATAGATCCCGGTTGCCGGGGGGGAGTCGCCAGCCACCCAGCACCCTGAACACGAGAGCCCATAGTGTAGCCCGTAGTGGAGGTGGTCGTCAGTGTAGAAGCTACAGCATCTGCATACCCAGTGTCCGTACGACCTGAGGAAGACAGCGGGGACAGTGGCTGAAAACGATTTGAGAGAAAAAAACGGAACGCTGGGGTGCGGGTTTCTTCCTCTTCCTGGATCCAATCACACTCCATTCACGCCCGCCAGGGGTAGAGCTGATAGCATCCAACTTTTGACTAGGTTCAGAAGGCCGTAAGGTGTGGAAATGCTCAAGATCCATAAAAGTTATACTACAGTCGTCTCTTTGAAAAGAGGCATCAACAAATGCTGTTAAACGTGAGGCGTCCTTATTCAAAATTAGACGCTCATCCAGATGTTCAATTTCCACAAGTAAAGTAATTATCCTCTTCTTGGCAACATTTAGTTTGTGGCATTTGACAGAGGTGAAGTTTTCAGAAAAGTCCTTCACTGGGATGACTGTGAACATGTCACATAAAATGCATTTAATGGCCTTATGGTCGGCGATAGAGTCAAGGGAGTTTTCATTGCTTTGTGTAGAAGCAGGAGAACACACTTTACTCAATTCAGCCTTTTTGCTTGCTAGCCAATAGGCTACTTAAAGGTTACTAAAAGGATCTAGGGACAAATCTAGCGGTCCCAGCACTGTGGCTATCCGCGTCACGGAGAAGATCTGCAAAGAGGAGTGGGACAAAATCCCTCCTGAGATGTGTGCAAACCTGGTGGCCAACTACAAGAAACGTCTGACCTCTGTGATTGCCAACAAGGGTTTTGCCACCAAGTACTAAGTCATGTTTTGCAGACGGGTCAAATACTTATTTCCCTCATTAAAATGCAAATCAATTTATAACATTTTTGACATGCGTTTTTCTGGATTTTTTTGTTGTTATTCTGTCTCTCACTGTTCAAATAAACCTACCATTAAAATTATAGACGGATCTTTTCTTTGTCAGTGGGCAAACGTACAAAATCAGCAGGGGATCCAATACTTTTTTCCCTCACTGTATGTGGACACCTGCTCGTCGAACATCTCATTCCAAAATCATGGAGTTGGTCTCCCTTTGCTGCTATAACAGCCTCCACTCTTCTGGGAAGGCCTTCCACTAGATGTAGGAATATTGCTGTGGGGACTTGCTTCCATTCAGCCACAAGAACATTAGTGAGGTCGGGCACTGATGTTGGGTGATTAGGCCTGGCTCGCAGTTGGCATTCCAATTCATCCCAAAGGAGTTTGATGGGGTTGAGGTCAGGGCTCTGTGCAGGCCAGTCAAGTTCTTCCACACCGATCTCAACAAACCAGTTCTGTATGGACTCCGCATTGTGCATGGGGGCATTGTCATGCTGAAACAGGAAAGGGCCTTCCCCAAACTGTTGCCACAAAGTTGGAAGCACAGAATCGTCTAGAATGTCATTGTATGTTGTAGCGTTAAGATTTCCCTTCACTGGAACTAAGGGGCCTAGCCCGAACCATGAAAACAGCCCTAGACAATTATTCATCCTCCACCTAACTTTATAATTGGCCCTACGCATTCGGCATGTAGCGTTCTCCTGGCATCCACCAAACCCAGATTCATCCTCCGGACTGCCAGATGGTGAAGCGTTTCCACTGCTCCAGAGTCCAATGGTGGCGAGCTTTACACCACTCCAGCCAACGCTTGGAATTGCGCAAGGTGATCTTAGGCTGCTTAGCCATGGAAACCCATTTCATGAAGCTCCCAACGAACAGTATTGTGCTGATGTTGCTTCCAGAGGCAGTTTGGAACTCGGTAGTGAGTGTGGCAACCGAGGACAGACGATTTGTACGCATTACGCGCTTCAGCACTCGGTGGTCCCATTCTGTGAGCTTGTGTTGCCTACCACTTGGCGGCTGAGCCGTTGTTGCTCCTAGACGTTTCCACTTCACGATAACAGAACTTACAGTTGAACGGAGCAGCTTTAGCAGGGCAGAAATTTGATTAACTGACTTGTTGGAAAGGTGGCATCCTATGATGGTGCCACGTTGAAAGTCAATGAGCTCTTCAGTATGGGCTATTCTACTTCCAATGTTTGTCTATGGTGATTGCATGGCTGTGTGCTCAATTGTATACACCTGTCAGCAACATTTGGCTGAAATAGCCAAATCCACTCATTTGAAAAGGTTTCCACATACTTTTGGCCATGTAGTGTATATGCACATTGATATAAGAGACAAAAGACATTGAGCAGTGCATTTGAGACCTGGGATTTTTGTCTGGCAGCCTTGTCTGACTCTTCTCTACAGAGTGAACACACACTGGGCTTACAGTGAATCACGCAGGCAAGATATTAATCTGTACATCTCCTGGAACTCTCCAACGAGCCGCGCGCACCTAAAGAGGCATTAGCCTGTCCTTCAATATCATTTGCTATGTTTTAACATTCATTTATGCACATACCAAGAAACATGCTGGAGATTCACCGTTAGTTAACTATTTCCAGGGCAGGAGAGATGTGACATAGGTTGAGTGCAGTGGCGGTCGGTGCCGTTTAAGAAGAGGGAGGATTATCATTATTTTTCATGAGCATGGCCATATTTCTATTACAGCATATTAGATGACTGTCATTCATATTTCATTCACCCAGTTCAATGTAACATCGAATATTCCCTGTTTTCTAGTCCTCCCTGTTCCGACCTTTTCTGCCTGCCCTGAGACTGAGTCCACCTGCCATACCATTCAGCTTGCCCTGACCTAGAGCTTGCCTGCTGACCTGTACCTTTCGGACTCAGACCTGGTTTACGAACTTCTGCCTGTCCTCGACCTGCCTCTTTCCTGCCCCTTGTATTTTAACAAATATCAGAGACTCTAACCATCTGCCTCTTGTGTCTGAATCTGGAATGCCTACCACCTAGTTCGGCTCCGCTAAGGAGACGAGTGGAAGACAGCCTTCAACAAAACTAACGGACACTATGAGTACCTGGTCATGCAGTTTGGACTCACCAACGCTCCCTCTGTGTTCCAGGCCCTGGTCAACAATGTGCTTCGGAACATGTTGAATCAGTTTGTGTTTGTCTACCTCGACGACATCCTTGTTTTCTCCCGTTCTGCTCAAGAACATGTTCTCCATGTTCGACAAGTCCTCCAGCGCCTCCTGGAGAACCAGTTGTTTGTGAAAGCAGAGAAGTGTGAATTCCATTCGCTCCACTATCTCCTTTCTGGGATACGTCATCGCTGAAGGAAATGTTCAGATGGATCCTGAAAAGGTGAGAGCGGTGGTGGATTGGCCCCAACCCACATCCAGAGTGCAGCTGCAACGTTTCTTGGGATTTGCTAATTTCTACCGCCGCATCATTCGGGGTTACAGCACCCTGGCTTCTCCCCTCTCTGCACTCACTTCTCTCAAGGTGCCGTTCACATGGTCCCCAGCTGTTGACAGGGCGTTTTTGGACCTTAAGCATCGGTTTACTACAGCCCCCATCCTCATCCATCCAGACCCGTTCCGTAAGTTCATGGTTGAGGTCAACGCTTCTAACATTGGAGTGGGGGCCGTCCTGTCCCAGCGGTATGCCCAGGACCAAAAGCTGCATCCCTGTGCCTTCCTGTCCCATCGTCTCAACCCCGCTGAGAGAAACTATGACGTAGGAACTTCTGGCTAACCAAATGTTTGTCCCAGATTCGGCCCGGTCTCCGGTCCTGGAATGGGCTCATTCATCCAAGCTCACCTGCCATCCTGGCTCCCGTCGAACCCTGGCCTTCATCCTAGCTCACTATGGTTCCTGACGTCTCAGCATTTGTCGCCGCATGCAAGGTATGTGCTCAGAATAAGACTCCGCGGCAAGCTCCGGCTGGCCTCTTCAACCACTCCCTGTTCCTCATCGCCCCTGGTCCCATATCTCCCTGGACTTTGTCACTTGGCTTCCTCCATCTGATGGAAACACCACCATCCTTACAGTGGGGGATAGGTTCTCTAAAGCCACCCATTTCATCCCTCTCCCCAAGTTACCTTCAGCCAAGGAGATGGCCCAGCTCATGGTGCAGCACGTCTTCCGAATCCATGGACTCCCTGTCGACATAGTCTCTGATCGTGGTCCTCAATTCTCGTCCCGATCCTGAAAGGCGTTCTGTACCCTCATTGGTTCGTCGGCCAGCCTATCCTCCGGGTTTCACCCCCAGTCCAGCGGCATGGAGACGACTCTTCTGTGCCTTGTCTCGATCAACCCTACAACCTGGAGCTGGCAACTTGTGTGGGTGGAGTACGCCCAGAACACTCTTCCCTGCTCGGTCACTGGGCACTCGCCCTTCGAGTGCTCCGTGGGCTATCAGCCCTCGCTCTTCCCTGAGCAAGAAGAGGATGTCAACATACCCTTGGCCCAGATGTTCGTCCGCCGCTCTCGGCGTACCTGGAAGAGAGCTCGGTCCGCTCTTCTCAAGACCACCTCCAGGCATCGTCGACAAGCGGACCGCCACGGACTCCGGCTCCCCGCTATCATCTTGGGCAGAGGGTATGGCTGTCTACGTGGGACCTGCCTCTCCGGGAGGAGTCTCATAAACTTTCCCACCATTTTATTGGTCCTTTCCCCATCTCTAAAGTCCTTAGCCCCTCTGCTGTTCGTCTTCTGTTGCCCCGGATTAAGCCTTTGTCTCACATCCCTTTGTCTCCCGTTCCCAGGCCCACCCCTCCTCTCCGTCTCATCGATGGCCACACACAGCCTACATCGTTGTAACCATATTAGCTAAAGTAACATCATAGTCAACATAGCTAATAGAACTATCACAGTAGTAAATCCGCTACGATCATGCAGTACAGTCAGTAAACAGCTTAGCAGTTACACCGGCCGCCGGTGATGCCAATTTAGCAATTTTGTTGCTAGATTTAGCAACTTTTCAGACTACCCTGACAACCTTTTTTTTCAAACAGCACCTAGCAACAAATGTAGCTACTTTTAAAAATGTATTTGGAACTTTTAGCAACTTTTGAAAAGTCGACTGAAATGCTAAAATGCACGCATTTTCTCTCTAAATGACACAAAAACGATTTTCTCTGTCACACACTCAGTCACAACACCCATGCACAGGCAGCAGCAGGCCAGCAGCAATTTCAGCAAATTACAAATCATTGTTGGCTGACTGCAGCAGCAGTACTATGCGTTCGACAAGACAAACCCAATGAATATAGTTGGTCATGAATGTTTGATATTGAACAGAACTTACAACATAATTCAACATGTCTTGTAGTATCTGGAACTTTTATAACTTTGGCTGAGGTTTGCATATTGGGGGGTTAGATTAACTTTACTCTACTTTGCTGAAACATCTGGAAAGTGTTATTATAGGGGCCCCCTAAAACAGTGGAGATTCGGATATGTGGAGGCCAGGGATTGGTCTATTCAAATCACGCCATCTTATGTTACATGAAGCATAGGATATATATACACCATGTTTCAACAAAGGGACGGGGAGAGCGATCATATTTGGGATTGGTTTCGTTGCTCTCCAGATTCTGCAGAGTCTGTAAATTGATGCTGAAATCTTTGATATAATAAACCTTTATAATCAAGTACAGTGTCAGCGGATTTCTTATCAACACATCATCGCAGCATCGTTGTTCGGACACCACCGAAACTGGCGACGAGGATTTTGGGACGAGTTGCATCTGTTTCAACGTTCCATCATGGGCTCCGAGCTGACTCTCGCTCCAGAGGCCGGCAGATAAGGTGAGCTGACTCCCGCTCCAGAGGCCGGCAGATAAGGTGAGCTTTCTCACAACTTTGGGCGCTGGTCAGGTCGTGTGGCTGTGTGTGCGTTGAGGGGATGCACCGTGAAGAACCTGTGTGTGCCATGCTGTGATTGCTGTGTGATGAGATTCCGTTCTAAATTTCCTAAATTTTGTTTGCGTTGGAAACAACGCAAACAGGGGGGAGTGTCTATATAATAAAGGATCAAAGGGAAAAAAATGAATTGATAACACTGGGCCCAGGGAAATTTGGCTTGAATAAAATTAAAGGGAAAAGGGAATAAAATAGAGGAATAAAATAAGGGACAAGGAACGAAGGAAAAAGTTATAATGATTATGACGCCGCTGATCTACGGAAGCCCTCAAATGAGGCGATCATTAGATGGGCCACAAATCCTGGAAAGTCACTAGGTGAATTTTCAGGTCAGTTCCAAGGAACTGGGAGATTGTAGAATACACATTCAATTGTATGTTACCTTTCGTTATATAGTTGACGAGCTATATGTCCGAAGTAGCCTCTCATTGAATATCTGCAACTCAAGGTAGCACACATTTAGGAAGGAAAATAAAGGAAAAGGAGCGGCGGAAGCATGCTTTAGGGAAGTTTTCATGTGTGTGTGAGAGAAAGAGAGTGTGTGTGTGCGCAAAGAAAGATGTCTTTGCTGTGTTTCAGCTGTGTGGATTGTGCAGAGAGTTATATGCTCGACTCATGCTATGATAAGATTTTATGTTAGATATATATATACATATATATGTTTTGGTTGAGAACAGGGGTTTTAGTTTTTTGTAAGGAAATCTGTTAATTACGGTTAAAACCTTATGAGTCTCCATTTGAGAGAACGTTTTCAAATGTGTTAAAATCTATGAGCCCCCGGGAGGACGTTATGATTGTATAGAGAGGATTTGTAATGGATAAGAAAATAGGTATACATCTGCAGATTGGAGTAGAATGGGTGAAGAAAGAGGAGAGAGAAAATAGACTAAAGTAAAGTTAAGTAACTTCGAAGTAGGATTTGTGTTCTATGTTTTGTGTTGGTTTGTGCGTTTTGTTCAGTGTTACTGTTGTCTGTGTGGTAAATGTGGTTTGTTGGAAAGAACGGAGAGACAGCTGGTCTGTCTGCTGTTTGACTTAGAGAAAAATTGCTTGCGGGAGTGCTCATCTCACTCTGAAGTCACACTAATAAATGAACTGCGCATGTGGAGTTCTAGGAGTTTACAGTTACACAGAACGAATATGCCACTCCCCTGCCTGCACTGAGCTGCTGTGACATGCAGACTTATAGCTGCGAAGAGAAGGAGCGGGAGATTTGAGTACACACGAATAAAGTATTCTGTTTGTTAAGCGGCTGTTGCTTGACTAAGAAAACATATATGATGATTACTCCAATAGTTTAATATCTGTATTGTATGGTATAGGAGGGAAAGATAAGCTACATAGCTTAAAGTATTTTTTGGTTTACAAATTAATTAGTTTAAAATAATAATAATAATAAAATAATTCACAATAAAGGAATATAAAAGAGTTGTTACAATGCGTAAAATGGACATCAAAACTATGAAAGTAATTACTCCTGTTGATGTAGTACAAAATAGTAACCCTCTAGTTAATGGTATTGCAAGGTTATCTGGAAAATGGCATAAACGTTGGCCTGACATTGAACAACCATGGCCAGTGGAAGGGACTCTTAACCCAGATGTAATTAAAATAATGCAAGTGCTTGTGTCCACGTATAAGGCAGATCAAAAGGAGGGGTAAAAAGGGGAACAACGTAAAGTAAAAAGACAAAGAGAGCTGGGTGTTCTTAAGTTGTTTGAAAATGAGCGACAAAAACTGATAAAAGATACAAAAGATCAAAGAGACAGAGGTATAGAGAAAATGGCAAAAGAGGCGAAGGTAACAGAAAAACTAATGGCAGAAGTCAATACACCTTTCTCACATACGTATTCAGCAAAAAGACCCCCACCTTACAAGGAAGAAGTAGAGTTTAAGGACGTCTATCCTCAGCTTCCAGTGATCATTCGGGAGGGTGATTATTGCATCAGAGATGAAGATGAACGAATAATAGAGAGAGGACAAGCAGAAACGACCATAAAGATGAATCCAAACTCCAAAAGTAAGAAGAAAATGACACGTCTGGAAACTAAGGGTAGAGTGAGGTTCAGGAGGATGGAATTTGAAGATGATGATGATGATGATCAGAGTGATTCAGAAGAGATCATGGGTGGATATGACCCTGTGATCAGACGGCGGTTAGTCAGAGCGGAAAGAAGGGGTGATGGAAGTTGGAAGATGAAGGATACAAGAGATCTGACCTCTGATGAAAGTGAAGATGGAGAAAGCGATGAAGATTCGGAGATTAAAGGTGCTTCATGTTCAAGAGGATTTTATCCTACAATGACTAGCACAGAATAAATAGAAGGAGATATGGATCGATGCATATCATGCTTGAATAAGTCGAATAATTTAGAAGAAGTAAGAGAATTGGAAGAACAACTCAAGAAGCTGAAGATACAGAAGGAAAATCTGCTGAAAAAAGAATCCCAAAAATTTCAGAGGAAGTATACATTGCGGCCAAGAAAAGGGAGCACAAGTAAGAAGATGATGCCAGTGATAATCCGAGGACAGAACCTGGAGTATAAGCCTTTGCAGAATGCCGATATGTCAGATATACATGAGAAGCTGCCTACTCTTCAAGATGGAGCACATCCTTGGATTTCAAAGTTGGAAGAAATTACGGTGGGAACACAGTATGCCATAGGAGACATTAAGAGACTTTTGGCTAATCTCCTTGGGATTCCAGGTATGGAAGAAATTTTTCAGAGAGCTGGACTTAATCGATATGTGGAGACTGCGGTGAATGATCCTGAGTTGTTAGCTGCAAGTAGAAATCGGCTGTGGAGAGCACTGAAAGATACGTTTCCAACAAATGTGCATCCTGACAACATTCTGATTGACCCACTAGGACAACAAGAAAATCCGAGAGCCTATGTGTCAAGAGCTCATCAAGTGTGGAGAAATATTACCGGAAATGATCCAGATGTGAGTCAAATAGAGCAGTCAATTTTGCGAGCTAAACTACAGATGGGGCTGCCCTCACCAGTAAGGAGCAAACTGGCAGAGGTGGTTGGACTTGGAAGCATGGCAAAATGTATCTATACAGATCATATAGCCCATCAAGTGGATCTATACAGGAAAAAGGAACACAACCAGAAAGAACAGGACCAAGAAACTCTCAGAAAACTCAATCAAGACGGAGAAGAAACAGGCTTTGGTTATGCAGAATCAGTGTTCACCAAATCAACAATCACTGCCACAGCTTCAACCAAACCAGGTCCAACCGCAATTGTCCCAGCCACCACTAGTGGTACCAGTTGTTTCATATCCACAGCCAGTTTCCGGACAGACACAGAATTGGAGAGGAAGAGGACGAGAAGGCTTAGGAAGAGGAAGAGGAGGAAGAATTAATCCATACTTCCAGCAATCTTCAGAAGTGTGTTATAATTGTGGACAGGTTGGTCACTTTGCCCGTGAGTGTACTGGGCCAGGAGGAAACACCAGAGGAAATTTCAGAGGAATTTACAGGGGCCAGTCAAGATCATTTGGAGGACCGGTGAACCCTTATAGGGGCCCTGAGCCAGGATTCTAGAGGTGCCCAGAAGATCCGAAAGGGGGGTGTCAGCTGGTAGCATCAGGATCGGAAAAATATCAACAATTGAGGTGAAAGTAAACAACCGACCATTGGACGTGATGGCGGATAGCGGAGCTGCTTTCACTTGTGTTCGGCCTGAAGATGCTACACATCTCCCTATGTCCAATCAACTGATTCGGACAATCGGGTTTGAGGGACTGAAACAGCTGATTCCTCTTACAGAACCAATTGAGCTCTGCTAAAAAAATCAGAAAACTACAATACCCATACTGGTATCGGAACATACACCTATTGCATTGTTGGGAAGAGATGCATTGTGTAGATTGAATTGTACAATAAAATGTACGCCAGACGGCTGTCTGGTAGAAGTGCCAAAAGAAACGGTTTACCAATTGTTGATGACGACAGAGATTGACTCTTCCCGCAGATTTTTTGAAGCCGGCTAGGATATGGGAGAAATTCATTGTGGCAAACATGCCAGATGCGAGGCTTCCGGAATATCCATTTCATTGTACGCTCAAGAATTTCAAGTGCTGCCCAATCGAACACAGAGGAATGGTTGAGTCATCAACCAAAGAAAGTTCAACTCAGCTCATGTTACATAATTTTAGGACCACAAGGAGCAGCTATGAAGATAAACACAGACGATTATCTGGATAAAGAATTTGAGATTGAGACTATGAGCAGAAGCATATAGGAGAAATGATGACAGAAGCAAAAAAAACATCGCATGGACACAGAAGTGTTTCTGACAGTCAATTGGAAGCTATTTGTAAGGCTCCGAAGCCTAGAACTGTCAGAGAGATGATGACATTTCTTGGTATTGCTGGTTATTCTTCAGCCTGGGTTGAGGGCTATGCTAGTTTGATGGGACCTTTGAGAGCTATGGTTAAAGATACTGGGAATGGTCAACTCCATAGCAATCTTTCCTGGACACAGGAAGGCCTTGTAGCATTTGAAACGATCAAACAGAGGTTACAAGAGGCACCAGCACTCACACTACCAGACTACTCTAAGAATTTCTTGCTATATGTGTCTACTTCTACTGGAGATAAATATGCATGTGCAGTTCTTTGTCAGCCGACAGGTACAGGGACGAATCCTCAACCTATTTCCTACTACTCTACTGCCTATTCAGAAGTAGAACTAGGGCTACCACTGTGCTACAGAGCAATGGTGGGAGTATATTTAATGTATGACAAAGCATCATCTGTTACGATGGGTTACCCAGTAACAATTCTTACCCATCATAGTCTCAGAAATCTTCTGAACTATGGAAAATATACATTGACTATGCCTAGGCTCAGAGATTATCATAGGCTCTTAGAGCAGGAAGATGTCACCCTAGTGAGGTGTGATACGGTGAATCCAGCCGAGAATTTGCCAACTTCAGAGGATGGTGAGCCACATGATTGTGTTTAAGAAGCAGAGAAATACTCGAGGCTTAGATCAGATTTGCAAGCCCTTCCATTACTTGAGGCAGACCTGGAGTATTGGACGGATGGGTCTTGTTATCGTGTGGGAGATAAATTGTGTGCTGGCTATGCAGTAGTTAAAGCCCAAGGAACTGGATTTGTTGTTGAAAAGGCTGAAGTAATACCACAGCCTGCGTCCGCACAACTTGCTGAACTTGTGGGGCTAACAGAAGCGTGTTTGTTAGCAGAAGGAAAGTGAGTGATGATACATACTGATTCTGCATATGCACATAGTGTATGTCATTTGTTTGGAGCAGTGTGGAAAGGTCGAGGGTTTAAGAACTCCCGAGTGGCGCAGTGGTCTAAGGCACTGCATCGCAGTGCTAGCTGTGCCACTAGAGATCCTGGTTCGAATCCAGGCTCTGTCGTAGCCGGCCGTGACCGGGAGACCCATGGGGCGGCGCACAATTGGCCCAGGGTAGGGGAGGGAATGGCCGGCAGGGATGTAGCTCAGTTGGTAGAGCATGGCGTTTGCAACGCCAGGGTTGTGGGTTCGATTGCCATGGAGGTATGAAAAAAAAAAAATGATGTATGCACTCACTAACTGTAAGTCGCTCTGGATAAGAGCGTCTGCTAAATGACTAAAATGTAAATGTAAATGTAAGAAAATGGATGGTTCTCCGATACAACATCATGCGCAAATAATGAAACTGTTGCATGCTATGATGAAGCCTAAAGAGATAGCGATAGCTAAGTGTGCAGCTCATAAAACAGATGTGTCAAAAGTCACACAAGGGAACAAAGCTGCTGATGAAGCTGCAAAAGCCGTCACAGGAGTGGACAAATTGGGCAAGGTTTTTCTGGTCACTCATGGAGTGGACTTGGAAGACAAAATTACGCTTAAGGATGTGATTTTGATGCAGGAAGCTGCTTCTACGATTGACAAACAGTTATGGCTAGACCGAGGTGCCATCAAAGATGCTACGGGTCTTTGGAGAAACCATGAGGGGTTGATAGTAGCGCCTCTAGACCTATTAGGTCTGATGATTCAGGAAGCACATGGGATAGCTCATGTTGCAAGGGGGGAGGTTAGGAGAAAGATCACAAAGGAGTATGGTTTTTGGGCAACATATTTGCTTGAACGAGTTGACTATGTCATAGGCAGGTGCACAATCTGTCTGAAAAATAATGTTTGCAGGGGTGTGACTGTTCTTCCCGGTCACATTCCAACACCGAGAGGTCCTATGCGTGAGTTGGTTATCAACTTTGTTGATATGATAAAACCAGTTGAAGGGAAAAGATACATGCTGGTGGTTGTGGATAGATTTTCACGATGGCCGGAGGCCTGTCCAACCAAGCAAAAAGACGCTCAGTCGGTTGCCAAGTTCTTGTGTAAAGAAGTCATAAGCAGGTGGGGACTTCCCGATCGAATATCCTCAGATAATGGGAAAGAATTTGTGGATAAATCAGTGAAATTGATTTTGCGAAAATTGGGAATTAAGCAACGTCTAGGAGCAGTTTTTCACCCACAAAGTCAAGGGATTTGTGAAAAAATGAATGGTGTTTTGAAAAATCGCATTGTCAAGATTTGCCAGCATACGGGTCTAAACTGGATAGCGGTGCTCCCTTTAGCATTAATGGTGTGTTGCTCAAGTGAGTTGCGTGATCTACGTATGACACCCCATGAACTGGTCACAGGAAGAAGGATGCCTACACCTTGTTTGCGAACAAACGGAAAGGGTCCAAGTTTGGCTCTTTTGGAAGATGAAATGAGAGCGTATGTTACATATATGGCCAATTTTCATAAAAAGTTATGATTGTAGTTTCTGATTGTGCGATAATTTTCACATTTCTTTGCATATTGTTGTGAAATTTAGTGTTTTCTTATGAATCAAAGGGGGGAAATGGAATGTAATTCATTTTTATATATCATTTTTATATATCATTTTTATATATTATTTTTTATATTTTTGATATTACTCTGCATTTGCACATATTATTTTTGATATTGATGTTTTAATTTTCATGTGTTGCTTTGCAAAAGATACTGGTTGGTGTTTTCTTTTCTTCCAGAAGCATATGGGGAATGTGTAGAGTGGGATTCAAATACTCAAACATGGACAATATGAATGGACTGGAGGAAGCTGAACAAGGACGGTGTGGAAATTTGCAGATTCCATCATCGACGTTGCATTGAAAGTCGACACTGCTGAGGAGCTGCAGTGTAGTGGACTACATTCCAGTGTCTGCACTGATATATATACATATTTGCATGTGTAATACATCATTTGTGTCATATTCTTTCTGTATACATTTTTTGAAGAATGATGTTTTCTGTTGTTGGGTACATGTGGGGACCTCAGATGTTTTTCTTTTTTTCTTTGACGCTTAGGGATATTGGGTCTAGGCAGGGACAGAGAGAATCCACGGGAGGGTCCGATGGGTCGACCAGCCTGAATGTGGACATTTTTTGATTGTATTTTGTTTTCTGAGGCTTTCACGTGTATTCGATTGCACCATAGCTTAAAATGCATTGATAAAGATTTATAAATTGATCTGGAGTACTTAGGTGGTCGCCTGGGGCAGAGGGACCGTGAGAGAATTGATGGATTGATGGATATTTGGAAAGAAAGCTGCCAGACAGGTTTTTCACTCTTACACTCCATAACAATTTGTTCTCACACTCCATAAACTTGGTTTTATTGCTAAAGTTACACAAGAAGCCTGATGTAATAAAAATTGTTATTTGTCATAATCCTATTTTTTTTGTTTTCGAGACTTAATTAGTCTCGAAGGGGGGAAATATGTAATATCTGGAACTTTTATAACTTTGGCTGAGGTTTGCATATTGGGGGGTTAGATTAACTTTACTCTACTTTGCTGAAACATCTGGAAAGTGTTACTATAGGGGCCCCCTAAAACAGTGGAGATTCGGATATGTGGAGGCCAGGGATTGGTCTATTCAAATCACGCCATCTTATGTTACATGAAGCATAGGATATACAGTGGGGAGAACAAGTATTTGATACACTGCCGATTTTGCAGGTTTTCCTACTTATAAAGCATGTAGAGGTCTGTAATTTGTATCATATGTACACTTTAACTGTGAGAGACGGAATCTAAAACAAAAATCCAGAAAATTACATTGTATGATTTTAAGTAATTAATTTGCATTTTATTGCATGACATAAGTATTTGATACATCAGAAAAGCAGAACTTAATATTTGGTACAGAAACCTTTGTTTGCAATTACAGAGATCATAAGTTTCCTGTAGGTCGTGACCAGGTTTGCACACACTGCAGCAGGGATTTTGGCCCACTCCTCCATACAGACCTTTTCCAGATCCTTCAGGTTTCGGGGCTGTCGCTGGGCAATACGGACTTACAGCTCCCTCCAAAGATTTTCTATTGGGTTCAGGTCTGGAGACTGATTAGGCCACTCCAGGACCTTGAGATGCTTCTTACGGAGCCACTCCTTAGTTGCCCTGGCTGTGTGTTTCGGGTCGTTGTCATGCTGGAAGACCCAGCCACGACCCATCTTCAATGCTCTTACTGAAGGAAGGAGGTTGTTGGCCAAGATCTCGCAATACATGACCCCATCCATCCTCCCCTCAATACGGTGCAGTCGTCCTGTCCCCTTTGCAGGAAAGCAACCCCAAAGCATGATGTTTCCACCTCCATGCTTCACGGTTGGGATGGTGTTCTTGGGTTTGTACTCATCCTTTTTCTACCTCCAAACACGGCGAATGCAGTTTAGACCAAAAAGCTATATTTTTGTCTCATCAGACCACATGACCTTCTCCCATTCCTCCTCTGGATCAGCCAGATGGTCATTGGCAAACTTCAGACGGGCCTGGACATGCGCTGGCTTGAGCAGGGGGACCTTGCGTGCGCTGCAGGATTTTAATCCATGACGGCGTAGTGTGTTACGAATGGTTTTCTTTGAGACTGTGGTTCCAGCTCTCTTCAGGTCATTGGCCAGGTCCTGCCGTGTAGTTCTGGGCTGATCCCTCACCTTCCTCATGATCATTGATGCCCACGAGGTGAGATCTTGCATGGAGCCCCAGACCGAGGGTGATTGACCGTCATCTTGAACTTCTTCAATTTTCTAATAATTGCGCCAACAGTTGTTGCCTTCTCACCAAGCTGCTTGCCTATTGTCCTGTAGCCCATCCCAGCCTTGTGCAGGTCTACAATTTTATCCCTGATGTCCTTACACAGCTCTCTGGTCTTGGCCATTGTGGAGAGGTTGGAGTCTGTTTGATTGAGTGTGTGGACAGGTGTCTTTTATACAGGTAACGAGTTCAAACAGGTGCAGTTAATACAGGTAATGAGTGGAGAACAGGAGGGCTTCTTAAAGAAAAACTAACAGGTCTGTGAGAGCCGGAATTCTTACTGGTTGGTAGGTGATCAAATACTTATGTCATGCAATAAAATGCAAATTAATTACTTAAAATTTTTCTGGATTTTTGTTTTAGATTCCGTCTCTCGCAGTTGAAGTGTACCTATGATAAAAATTACAGACCTCTACATGCTTTGTAAGTAGGAAAACCTGCAAAATCGGCAGTGTATAAAATACTTGTTCTCCCCACTGTATATACCATGTTTTAACAAAGGGACGGGGAGAGCGATCATATTTGGGATTGGTTTCGTTGCTCTCCAGATTCTGCAGAGTCTTTAAATTGATGCTGAAATCTTTGATATAATAAACCTTTATAATCAAGTACAGTGTCAGCGGATTTCTTATCGCAGCATCGTCGTTCAGACACCACAGTCTCAATCAAAATTGCACAGCCAGAAGTACAGAAAAGAGTGGGAGTCTGTACCTGAATTTAAAGGGTGGCTGAAGCCAGTAATTGGGGATGATTGTCGGGCATACTGTGCATACTGCAAATCAGATATGCTTGCAAAAATGTATGACATCAAAAAACATTGTGCTACAGCAAAGCATATAAATAAATCAAAACTGTACAACCCTGCAACGAAGTCTACATTACCACAGTTGGTTAAGAAAGTGGATAACTGTAAAAGCGCAGAAGCTACTATGGCAATGGCCATTGCGGAGCATTGTTCACTGCTAGCATGCAACCATTTAGGTATGGCTTGCAAAGCTGCCTTTTCAGATTCTGTGGCAGCAACAAACTTTCAAATGCACCAAGTGCACAGAAATGATTAGGGGAGTACTGGCTCCTTATTTTCTCAAAGGGGTAACATCAGATGTGGGGGATGAGAAGTTCAGTCTCCTTTTGGATGAGTCCACTGATGTCAGTGTCTCGAAATACTTGGGTGTGGTGATTCGGTATTTCAGTGCTAAAAAAAGAACTGTTTTGTCCACAATTCTCGGGCTGGTTGAATTGGAGGGGGGCGATGCCAGATCAATAGCAAAGGTGGTAGTTGAGTTTCTTTAGAAGTGTAACCTTAAAAAAAAAATCTTCAGTGTATTGGCACTGATAATGCGTCCGTGATGACTGGGGTTTCCAATGGGGTGCACAAGATTTTAAAGGAAGAATGTGTATTGCCCAATTTGGTACTCATCCGCTGTGTGTGCCATTCTTTACAATTGGCTGTCAGTGCAGCATAAAAAAAACATCCCTAGGAGTGTTGAGTACTTAATCAGGGAAACATACAACTGGTTTTTGATTTCCCCAAAACGGCGCGAGGCGTACAAAGCAGTGAATGCCATCATTAATTGTGGCCAGAAACCCCTGCAGATCACCAAAGTGTGTGCCACACGTTGGCTATCGATTGAGCCTGTGGTAACTCATATATTGAGCCAGTGGGAAGAACTGAAACTCCACATTGTGTTGACCAAGGCCAGTGAGCATTGTTACATGGCGTATGTGCTCCACGCCATATACATGGACAAGACCAACTATGTCTACCTGACATTCTTGAAATCAATCCTGTCCGACGTACAAGTTGCAGTGAAGTCATTTGAGGGAGAGCTAACAGATCCTGTCAAGCTTTTGGACAATCTGGTACACCTTTTAACATCAATTTGCAGCAGAGTAGTCAACCCTATGGCAAATATTGATGTCCTGAAGGATGCCATTGATGGACATCTCAGTCCATCACCATACCTTGGGTACCTTTTCGAGAGCACGGTGTACCAACTCAGTCTTGCGCCAGAGGACGAAAAGGTCATTCGGAGACATCAACTACATTGTTCCTTTAAGCAAGGAGCTGCAAGCAAGGCTCCCAGGCAACCTAGAAGCCTTTTGAAACATGTCCTTGTTCAGTGTTTAGGAAACACTAAAGCACAATAAAGGCACCACTGAAATTATTGAAGTAGCTGAGCTACTGGGGTACCAGTCCCAAACATTTGATACAATTGTTTCCCAATGGAGAAACATCCATCTGTTTAGGTGGGACTCAACTGACAATACAGTCGAGTTTTGGAGTGAAGTGAATAACTACACAGACTCTTCCAGGTCAAATCCATTTGAAGAACTCTGCAAAGCTGCACTCGCTGCCCTCTCCTTGCCACACTCAAATGCGGAGGTTGAACGGCTGTTCAGCCAAATGAGTGTGGTCAAGTCAAAGTTAAGAAATAGAATGTCACTGCACACTCTCAACTCCGTACTCCTGGTGCGAAATGAACTGAAGCTGGCTGGTGATACCTGTTACCAGCATAAACTACCAAGTAAAGTTCTGCAGCAGTTTGGCACCACATCAGCATACAGCTTTAAGGCCACTCCATACTCTTCTGCTGGTTCCAGCTCTGTGACAATGCAGTTGGACAGTAAAGATGAAGAGGATTTTCTTGCCAATCTATGACTCATCATATTTACAGTACGTATGCAAGGAGTGGACTTTCTGGAACTGGCAGAGACACACAGCTGATGGTGACCATGTGCACTGCAGTGTGAACGAGAACAGTGGCAATATCTGAAGGAAACTATTGAGCAGCTAGCCAGCCAAGCAGCACAACAACCTGGAGAGAGCTGGAGAGAGATGCCTAGCGCACACATCATTATTTGAGTTAAGTTTCTTGTTCAATAAAATAGCATATATACCTTGTTATTAGCTTGTACCTATGATTTTTGATCAGTTAGGTAGCATGTTAACTAACTACCAATACACTGCTTAAAACTATAATTGTTCAGAATGTGTAGGTTTACTAGTTAAAAAGAAAGTAAATAAAATGTAATTGTTCAATAATGTGTAATGTGTAGTTGTTTAATAATTCAATGTGTTGTGTTTAAAAAGAAAAATATCTGATCATATAAAATGTGTTGTGTTTATATTACTTTTACAAATAAAAATATGTGATAATACTCAAACAAATCTAAACTAACAAATGTCAAATCATATTTCTCGCAGAGATGGCCAGTCAATTTGAGTAACATTATTGTGTATTCTACGTAATGACGCAGTTTTACGTTATTACGTAATGACGTCATCACGCAATGACATCACAACGTCATTTAGCAACTTTTAGCAACAAATCGACCTGCCTCTAGCAACTTCCCCTGAAAGTCCCCTGTAGCTCAATTGGTAGAGCATGGTGCTTGCAATGCCAGGGTTGTGGGTTCGTTTCCCACGGGGGGCCAGTATGAAAATGTATGCAATCACTAACTGTAAGTCGCTCTGGATAAGAGCGTCTGCTAAATGACTAAAATGTAAAATTAGTTGGCGGCTCTGGTTGCAATAAATTAGTAAAACCCATTTACTAATTTGACTTGGAAGAGTTACGGTGTTGTGTTGGATAGTCTCTCTAGCTTCTCTTTCATTTCTGACTAAATTAAATTGTTAAAAACTGTTAAACTATTGTCTTTCTCTCTCTTTGAGTCAACTACTCGCCATATGTTATACACTGCAGTGCTAGCTAGGTGTTGCTTATGCTTTGAGTAATAGATTCATTCTCTGATCCTTTGATTGGGTGGACAACATGTCAGTTCATGCTGCAAGAGCTCTGGAAGTTGTCAAAATTACTGTGTAAGTCTATGGAAGGGGGTGAGAACCATGGGCCTCCTAGGTTTCGTGTTGAAGTCAATGTACCCAAAGGAGGACGGAAGCTAGCTGTCCTCCGGCTACACCATGGTGCTACCCTACAGAGTGCTGTTGAGTCTACTGTAGACATTCATTGCAAAACTGTGTGTTTTAATCAATTATTTGGTGACGTGAATATATTTAGACGGTCCTCCTCTTCCTCCTCTGAGGAGTCTCCACTGGTTGAGTGGGGCTCTGGCAAATAGTATATAAGTATATAGGCGGTACCAAGAAAACAGCAGTTTACTGAGAAAACAGATTTATACTGTCCAATGAATAGGTGGTTTAGATATACTGTAAAATCAATCTGACAAAAGCAGTACCATGGCATTGAAGATAACATTTATAAGTGTGTGCAAATCTTTTCTTGATCAGGTCACATGGAACGACAGGATAGGAGTGGAGTATTGCTAAATGCAGGCTAGCCTCCTGTAGCATTCCCCAGTATGGAGTAGGGGGGTGTGGGGGGCAGTACATCTGTGTCTGGACCAGGTCAGTCTGTTTGAGTTTGGGCCAGGTTTATCACGTGTGTTGGTATGTGTTCCAGCTGCTCCTGGACAGCTGGTTATGTCAGCTGGATAATTGATGGCAGAGGGAGAAACACACACACACACACACACACACACACACACACACACACACACACACTCTAACACACATGCAAACACACACACACTCACACACACTAACACACACGCAAGCACACACTCACACACACACAAACACACACACACACACACACACACACACACACACACACACACACTGCTGAGATTTGGCCTGTTTATTCAAAACCTGGCCAAAGTCTCCCTGTACTGCTGCTGCCGTTGGATCATAGATCATATTTTCCTATTTTCAAGACTGAGAGGGACTATACATATTTCAGCAGCCAGACCACTTTAATAAGTCATGCTCTTCAGACTAGGCACAAAAACAACATATTTGCCACCCATAATACAATACTATTCAGCACCAGAATCTTTTTGGTCTCCCTACCAACAAAGCAATGCCTACCACACTGTTTCAAAAATATTAATTATCACCTCAGAATTTATTTAGGAAGGCATTCCACTCAGTAGCCAACTGAACACATGAACCCTGAGACGAATATATTTCCACTGAGGCCTATTTGTAAATCCCATTGTTAATATAAACATCCCCTGTTTTCTCAACCCATTGATGAGCATTGAAGTTGAAGTTGGGAGGGTAGTAATCAAATCCAAATGAACATTTCTCTCTCTCTATCTCTCTCTCTCTCTCTCTCTCTCTCTCTCTCTCTCTCTCTCTCTCTCTCTCTCTCTCTCTCTCTCGCTCACCCATTAGAAATGAATTATTTATTAGGGTAGACACAACTGCTGACTAAACAGTTCAAAGAGCATTTTTTGGAAGGGGGAGCAGTCGTGCCTTACTAATTCATCAGTCATGGTTAGATAGATCATTCCTCGCTGTGTACCATGAAGGGCAGAGAGAACCCGGATTGCGTCCTGAATTGCACCCAATTCCCTATATTGTGCACTACTTTTGACTAGAGCCCTATGGGTCCTGGTCAAAAGTAGTGCACAAAATAGGGAACAGGGTGCGATTTGGGACACATCCTGGCACCTTAATCAATATGGGCTGTGGTATCGATGAAGACCCTTTCAAAGACAGCCATACAGGGCCTAAGGGCTGAGGATGACACCAACTCAATATTGAACAAACTATGTCATCGGTAAGACACTTTCTTGAGAAACAAACACCTACACATACGCATGCACATGGGACACACACACACACATACACACACAAACACACACACTGAAATACATTATTGGTGTGATAAGATAATTAGCTTGATGTTTTTTCTTGGTCGTAATTTGTTTAACAGAAATGAAAAATAAAGTGTTAAATTACATTAAATTGTATTTTTCTGCTTGCTTAGATTAGAGGTTTGAGTTAATGAATTTATTTCCAGAAAGAGGAGGGTGAAATTCAGGTTTATTTACATAGCGTTCCTTTTAGTTTAGAAAGGATTGCATTTCATGCCCTACCGAATAGGTAATGAACAGCGATGAAAAATGACTGGCCAGGAGAAAAACAGGATTCAGGAGCAGCAATCTGTTAAGCAAGCGGTGATAATAATACACATGCTATTCCTGATATATACTTTGCAAATACATTATTGATTTATTTTTAAGTGATGAGAAATGTGAGCTCATATTTCAGCTGGAGTTA
This sequence comes from Coregonus clupeaformis, assembly GCF_020615455.1. Classification (NCBI taxonomy): domain Eukaryota; kingdom Metazoa; phylum Chordata; class Actinopteri; order Salmoniformes; family Salmonidae; genus Coregonus; species Coregonus clupeaformis. Next base: position 57,796 of record NW_025534238.1, on the reverse strand, counting down.
ATTAACGAAAACAAACAATATCTCTTGAGCTGAACCATTTACACTTCACGTCTATCGTTAATTTGGGCTCCCGAGTGGCGCAGTGGTCTAAGGCGTCACTAAAGACCCCCTGGTTCGATTCCAGGCTGTATCACAACCGGCCGTCATTGGAGGTCCCATAGGGCGGTGCTCAATTGGTCTGGGTTTGGCCAGTGTAGGCCGTCATTGTGAATAAGTATTTGTTCTTAACTGAATTGTCTAGTTAAATATATATATATGTTTTTAATAACATAATTGGGAGATTGTCTGTCAAGCCTTGGAAAAAGACTTTGACAGGGTATTTGTATGCAGAATGAAATTATGCACTGTGTATAATGTATTTAAAAAATGTAAAACCCTTCCCTTATGTTCGATTCGTCAATATGCGAGTTATGTTCTGGGTCAAATTAAGTGTTTTACAAGTTTGAGATCCATACCTAGGAAAGTAAATGATGGGTCATGGTGAAAAAATTAAGTTGAAAAGTATTTGAGTGATTTCAAACAGAAAAATAGGTCCAACTGACCCGGGACATTTTCATTTACATTTTAGTCATTTAGCAGACGCTCTTATCCAAAGCGACTTACAGTTAGTGAGTGCATACATTTTCATACTGGACACTTCCCTAGGATCAAATGCCAGGAACTGTGAAAAACTGAGTTTAAATGTATTTGGCTAAGGTGTATGTAAACTTCCGACCCCAACTGCACTTAGCCATGGAGCACGTTCTGATTGGCCAGTGAGGGGTCAAGCCTCGACACACCTTCAACTTGCTTGCACACTTAACTTGTTTATTTAAGTTGAAGGCGGTGGTGGCGCAGTAGCCACCACCAGCTACTGCGCCAATAATTCTGATTGTGAAAATAGCCAAAATATTTCTGACACACCCCTGAACCTATAGCGCTGGCCCCATTGTGCACATGTTGATTTTGTCTATCCCCACCAGACACGTTAATGACAGGCAGATTAAAATATCAAACCAATTGAGAACCAACTATATTCATTTGGGGACAGATTGGACATTTAGCTAGCTTGCTGTTCATAGCTAATTTGTCCTGGGAGATAAACATTGGGTTGTTATTTTACCTGAGATGCATATGGTCCTTTTTTTTTTTTTTTTGCTGGATCTTTGTAAGCAGTTTGGATGAAATAATTAAATAACGCTTGGGCATGCAACGTGGTCGCTCTAGTCAGCATGTTAGATTTACCATTGCATTAAGGAAGTCTCGAGGTTTTGCTCGCCTGAGGTAGAGTATCTTATGATAAGCTGTAGACCACACTATTTACCAAGAGAGTTTTCATCTATATTTTTCATAGCTGTCTATTTACCACCACAAACCAATGCTGGCATTAAGATTGCACTGAATGAGTTGTACAAGGCCATAAATCAACAGGAAAACGCTCATCCAGATGCAGCGCTCCTAGTGGCCGGGGACTTTAATGCAGGGAAACTTAAATCCGTTCTACCTAATTTCTACCAGCATGTTAAATGTGCAACCAGAGGAAAAAAAACTGTAGACCACCTTTACTCCACACACAGAGACGCATACAAAGCTCTCCCTCGCCCTCCATTTGGCAAATCTGACCATAACTCTATCCTCCTGATTCCTGCTTATAAGCAAAAACTAAAGCAGGAAGCACCAGTGACTCGGTTATTAAAAAAGTGGTCAGATGACGCAGATGCTAAGCTACAGGACTGTTTTGCTAGCACAGACTGGAACATGTTCCGGGATTCTTCAGACAGCATTGAGGAGTACACCACATCAGTCACTGGCTTCATCAATAAGTGCATCGATGATGTCGTCCCCACAGTGACCATACGTACATACCCCAACCAGAAGCCATGGATTACAGGAAACATCCGCACTGAGCTAAAGGGTAGAGCTGCCGCTTTCAAGGAACGGGACTCTAACCCGGACTCTTATAAGAAATCCCGCTATGACCTCCGACGAACCATCAAACAGGCAAAGAGTCAATACAGGACTAAGATTGAATCGTACTACACTGGCTCTGACGCTCGTCGGATGTGGCAGGGCTTGAAAACTATTACAGACTACAAAGGGAAGTACAGCCGCGAGCTGCCCAGTGACACAAGCCTACCAGACGAGCTAAACCACTTCTATGCTCGCTTCGAGGCAAGCAACACTGAAGCATGCATGAGAGCACCAGCTGTTCCGGATGACTATGTGATCACGCTCTCCGTAGCCGATGTGAGTAAGACTTTTAAGCAGGTCAACATTCACAAGGCCGCAGGGCCAGACGGATTACCAGGACGTGTACTCCGAGCATGTGCTGACCAACTGGCAAGTGTCTTCACTGACATTTTCAACATGTCCCTGACTGAGTCTGTAATACCAACATGTTTCAAGCAGACCACCATAGTCTCCGTGCCCAAGGACTCTAAGATAACCTGCCTAAATGACTACCGACCCATAGCACTGACGTCTGTAGCCATGAAGTGCTTTGAAAGGCTGGTCATGGCTCACATCAACAGCATTATCCCAGAATCCCTAGACCCACTCCAATTTGCATACCGCCCCAACAGATCCACAGATGATGCAATCTCTATTGCACTCCACACTGCCCTTTCCCACCTGGACAAGAGGAACACCTACGTGAGAATGCTATTCATTGACTACAGCTCAGCATTCAACACCATAGTGCCCTCTAAGCTCATCACTAAGCTAAGGATCCTGGGACTAAATACCTCCCTCTGCAACTGGATCCTGGACTTCCTGACGGGCCGCCCCCAGGTGGTAAGGGTAGGTAACAACACATCTGCCACACTGATCCTCAACACAGGGGCTCCTCAGGGTGCATGCTCAGTCCCCCTCCTGTACTCTCTGTTCACCCATGACTGCATGGCCAGGCACGACTCCAACACCATCATTAAGTTTGCCGACGACACAACAGTGGTAGGCCTGATCACCGACAACGATGAGACAGCCTATGGGGAGGAGGTCAGAGACCTGGCCGTGTGGTGCCAGGACAACAACCTCTCCCTCAACGTGACCAAGACAAAGGAGATGATTGTGGACTACAGGAAAAAAAGAGGACTGAGCACGCCCCCATTCTCATCGACGGGGCTGTAGTGGAACAGGTTGAGAGCTTCAAGTTCCTTGGTGTCCACATCACCAACAAACTATCATGGTCCAAACACACCAAGACAGTCGTGAAGAGGGCACGACAAAGCCTATTCCCCCTCAGGAGACTGAAAAGATTTGGCATGGGTCCTCTGATCCTAAAAAAATTCTACAGCTGCACCATCGAGAGCATCCTGACTGGTTGCATCACCGCCTGGTATGGCAACTGCTTGGCCTCCGACCACAAGGCACTACAGAGGGTAGTGCGTATGGCCCAGTACATCACTGGGGCCAAGCTTCCTGCCATCCAGGACCTCTATACCAGGCGGTGTCAGAGGAAGGCCCTCAAAATTGTCAAAGACTCCAGCCACCCTAGTCATAGACTGTTCTCTCTGCTACCGCATGGCAAGCGGTACCGGAGTGCCAAGTCTAGGTCCAAAAGACTTCTCAACAGCTTCTACCCCCAAGCCATAAGACTCCTGAACAGCTAATCATGGCTACCCGGACTATTTGCACTGCCCCCTCACCCCATCCTTTTTACGCTGCTGCTACTCTGTTAATTATTTATGCATAGTCACTTTAACTCTACCCACATGTACATATTACCTCAACTACCTCAACTAGCCGGTGCCCCTGCACATTGACTCTGCAACGGTACCCCCCTGTATATATAGCCTCCCTACTGTCACTTTATTTTACTTCTGCTCTTTTTTTCCTCAACACTTTTTTTGTTGTTGTTTTATTTTTACTTTTGTTGTTAAAAATAAATGCACTGTTGGTTAAGGGCTGTAAGTAAGCATTTCACTGTAATGTCTGCACCTGTTGTATTCGGCGCATGTGACCAATAAAATTTTATTTTATTTTATTTGATTAGGTTTGTTAAAATAGAGCCCACCATGTCTGAACCATGGTAACTTAGGAGTCTGGCACTTGTATTGAAATATAATATAATTTAGCATTAAATATTCAGCAAGCATTCCAACAGGGCTATGATATGTTCTGCTGTCACCATGACAAATATCTGCATTTGAAAATTGGCCCATTGTGCCCCCCCTAAAGGGCTAGAAACATACAATAAACACATAACAGATTAAGTATTTTTAAGATATTTTGGGGCATAGGAAAATTTACTTTTAAAAAACAATACAGAGATCATATAGTACAAACTTACAGCATCCACTCAACAGTCAGCAGCCTTAGTAGGCTCTCCCAAAGTGCTGGTTGACTTTGACTGTGCTGATGTAGATCATCAGATTAATAAGTAAGAACTGTCTCTGTTCCTCCAGCCGCACCACATCCATCTGTACCTTGCCCTCTGCATCCTGGTACTTGATCAGGAAGTGCTGGCCCTGGTAGTCATAGGAGAAAGGCTCCTCATTGGCCAGCACCATGGAGACGGGCATGCTGACACACCAGAAGGGCATCTGGGATTCATCCAGCAGGGTCAGGCTCATCATGCAGCAATTCTTCACAGTCCCCTCCAGAGCATCAGACCTCCAGGGCAGGCTGACCCTAGCAGAGAGAGGGGTGTGCTGGGACTGCTTACTCCTGATGATGGCATTCAGCTGGATGAAGCCTTCATGGATCTGACCTTTCCGACAGAAGAGTTCAGGGAAGTGGCCAAACATGATCTCCGTCACGGTGTTGTGGAGGGTAATGTGTAGCGTGTAACCATGTAGACCGTAGTTCGGGTCCACGTCGTCGAAAGGAGGCATGTTCTCTGGAATGGTGTAGGGGCAAACAGACGAGCCCAGGAGACTCCTCTCCACCAGCCTGTGGTAGTGGAAGGTGGCCATCACAAAGGCTATGGACGACTGGCCCCTCCAGATGCCGATGACGATGCCAGGCGACAGCAGCAGCAACATGACCAGTCTGTCTCCACCAATCACCTGGCTGCTTTTAGAGATGCTGTTGTCTCCACCTATCACCTGGCTGCTCTTAGAGATGGTGTCAATATCCAACTGAGCCATCAGAGACCACCAGCCTGGCTTGATGGCGCTGGGACATTTGAGGGGAACTCTCTTGACACCGTGAAGCTGTACGGTAGAGAGTTGGTGGAAGGCGGGCCATGAACCGTTGCTCCAGCACACCGTCACTGACGAGTCACTGTAGTAGGTGTGGCTCTGCTCAAAAGTCCCCTCACAGCCCGACTTGTCACACACTGTGATCTCCCAGGCCACACGCTGCTCTCTGAGGACTCTCTCTGTGTGGCTGGGAAGGCCTGTGTAGGGGTTGATGGTTCCCAGCTCCTTCAACCACTTGGTGTGGTTGTTTCCAGCTATGGTCCTGAAGTACAGCCTTCTCCAGTAGCCCTCTGGTCTCTCCTGAACCTTCATCACACTCAGCTTCTCCACCACCTCGTCCATGTGCATGGCCTTCAACTTCTTACTCTCCCCATATTTTGCAGAGTACTTTTTACGCCACATTCCATTGTTTTTGGCCAGCTTATAGAAAAGCTTGTTGACGTAGCTAATGCAGTAGAGAGAAGAGGCATCCAGGTTCCACAGGATCTTCATTAGGATCTCAGGTGGGAGTTGCTCTATGTGGTTCTGAGTGCAGCCAGCTGGCCTTGCAGCATGTCTAGTAGACCTTGGTAGCGGAGAGGTGAGTCTCTTTGTTGGTACCCTGCTTGGTACTTGATGGCTGGGTACAGTGGCCTTTTTCTGTGTCCGTGGCACTCGTTTTGCATTGTTGGTAGCCAAGCATCTTTGAGTGCTCGAGCCCGGGGATTTTGTGGGCATGATTTTCCTCTTTTAGGACCTCTGCACTTCTTTTCGCTTGTAGGTCCTCTACCCTCGGTTGGCGGTGACATAAGGGAAGTGTTAAATATAAAGAAATCCCACCCATTTAACTTATTTTTAAATGTAACTAAATGCACTCTGGAAGGCAACAGAATAATATGCCATCTGTTCATTGCTCACATACTTCCGAGTTATTCCAGACTCTTGTAAATACATTTAATTAAATGTCAACTTAAAATGAAAGGTTATCCAAAGAAGTTTGGCATTATCGGATGTGAACTTCAAAAAACACTGAATGAAATCCAGAGTTTCTGCCTGTTAAAAACCCAATCCCAAAGTTTTATCTGCATAGAGAACCTGGAAGGAGCATTGAGGCGTGAGCCTCCAAATATGTATTGATCATCTCCATGGGGGTCTGAGGGGTAGATTGCTTTGCAGAACAGAGCTGTGTCGCAAATGGCACCCTACTTTCTATATAGTGCACTGCTTTTGACCAGGGTCCATAGGGAATAGGGTGCCATTTGGGATGCATCCAAGAACAGAGCTAAGCTGCACCGCACCAAGCACTCCAGGGCTCTGAATTAATTAACCACTATGACTAAACTGCTGCATCGACATAATCATGTAATAATTGGGGCAACAATTATGTTAACAACATTGCGCTATAAGGAAACCATGCTGGGTCCATATTTCATCATTCATACATACTTTGCAGGGGGAGGCATCACTTTACATGGTTCGATTGCTTTGCACTGTAGTTCACAAAATACAGCGATAAGAAGTTACTATAATAATAAGCTGGGTGCTTATATTTGTCCTGTTTCACACATGTAGAAGTGTGTATTAATACACATGTGAATTGGGAATGTGTTTTTGGCATATCCCAACTCTTCCTGAGACACCCTCAGGGAGTGGGGTCACGGCCAGGGTCTGCCATTATCAACGGCTATGGAGGAATTAGATTTTTCACTTTGTTGGCTCTGGGATTCGAACTAGCAACCGTTTGGCCCAATGCTCTAACCGCTAGGCTACCTGCTGCCCATACTGTTATAGACAACTAATTTGGATGATAAGTGTGAAAAAGAGAACTGGAAACAACCTCCATAGCCACCTACATGGTTTGTAAATCCATCTTGTACGTATATTTCCTATTTACTGATATTAGGCTGTGTTAGAACTTATTTATACACTATAAATGAATGTAGCTGAAACTAAAACCCAAGGACCCAGATATAACGTATCTCTCCTGGAGCATGAAGAGGGATTTTCCCTCCAGGAAAGAAACTCCATCCATCCTCAAAGATGTATTGTATGTCTAATGACAAAAACATCTTTGCTTTGTAGAGCCATTTATTCCTGAGTGCACTGACTACTCTTACCAGGGTGGCATGTCTATGTAACACAGGGGGTTGGTGGCACCTTAATTGGGGAGGATAGGCTCATGGTAATGGCTGGAGCGGAATCAGTGGAATGGTATCAAATACATCAAACACATGGTTTCCATATGTTTGATGCCATTCCATTTGCACGATTCCAGACATTATTATGAGCCATCCTCCCCTCAGCAGCCTCCACTGCTATGTAAACAGAACATGCAGCAGCATCAATACAGTGCTTCCACTACACATAACGTCATGCTGCACAATGTGCCAGCTCAATAATTGCCAGAATTCACTACACAAGACATACATCACAGCCACAATAAGCATCTGTCTTCATCAGACCAACAGTTTCCCTCAAACACCAGGCAGACGTGCAGCCTTGTGTATTCACAGAGATAAAACACAAAGAGATAGTGGGTGTATTGTGGTGTCCTATCACATCAACATTTGACCACATTGCAGTCATTTGGTGTGAAGATGTGACCATGTTACTGTCATAAGTCTAACAGGGGTGAGCAACATAAACAGTTTCTCTGAGCCAAAGCTCACCAAATGAAAAAAGTCAAGCGTCAAGACAACATGCACACACACACACACAAACACTCACACACGCGCATGCACATGCACACACACACGCGCACGCACGCACACACACACACGCACACACACACGCACACACACACACCTAGTCTGCCATTGGATAATTTAAAACTATCTTGTCAAAATAAATAAGTGATCCCAACAGCTTTTATAGCACTGTTTCCTCTGGTACAGATATGGTACAACCCCTCAGAGACAAAATATGTATTATGCTGCCTAGTGAGCATATCGAGGAATGATCTTCTCATGATCCAACACGGATACGCAGAAGCCACGTTCAAAGCTACAGTGAAAGAAAACAGTCATTACCATTTCAAAGTTTTCTCAGAAAATTCAGGCTATAGAGTAATAATGAATTCCTTGGCTTTCAACCTGCATGTGATGTCTCACTTTAGATGATTTGAGGAACATTTCCACCAACAGTGAAATTTTTATTTGAGATAGATTTAGAAACAAATACAATAAACAAAAACATTTAACATCTGTCAACAAAGTTTAATTTATTTTGCAGAATAACACATGGCTTTTATGTGGAAACAGGAGACAATCGAAGATATACCCACTGCCAAAAGTTTGATTGCCAAAATGTGAAAATAGGGATCTATTCTTGTATTACTGATCTTCCTTTAACCTCTTAAGGATTGGACCCTTTTTTTCAATTTTCGCCTAAAATGACATACCCAAATCTAACTGGCTGTAGCTCAGGACCTGATGCAAGGATATGCATATTCTTGATACCATTTGAAAGGAAACACTTTGAAGTTTGTGGAATTGTGAAATTAATGTAGGAGAAAATAACACATTAGATCTTGTAAAAGATAATACAAACAAAAAAACATGCGTTTTCTATTCATTTTTTTCATCATCACAATATAATATCGCTATTCATTGACTACAGCTCAGCATTCAACACCATAGTGCCCTCTAAGCTCATCACTAAGCTAAGGATCCTGGGACTAAACACCTCCCTCTGCAACTGGATCCTGGACTTCCTGACGGGCCGCCCCCAGGTGGTAAGGGTAGGTAACAACACATCTGCCACACTGATCCTCAACACGGGGGCCCCTCAGAGGTGCGTGCTCAGTCCCCTCCTGTACTCTCTGTTCACCCATGACTGCATGGCCAGGCATGACTCCAAAACCATCATTAAGTTTGCCGACGACACAACAGTGGTAGGCCTGATCACCGACAACGATGAGACAGCTTATAGGGAGGAGGTCAGAGACCTGGCCGTGTGGTGCCAGGACAACAACCTCTCCCTCAACGTGACCAAGACAAAGGAGATGATTGTGGACTACAGGAAAAAAAAGAGGACTGAGCACGCCCCCATTCTCATCGACGGGGCTGTAGTGGAACAGGTTGAGAGCTTCAAGTTCCTTGGTGTCCACATCACCAACGAACTATCATGGTCCAAACACACCAAGACAGTCGTGAAGAGGGCACGACAAAGCCTATTCCCCCTCAGGAGACTGAAAAGATTTGGCATGGGTCCTCAGATCCTCAAAAAATTCTACAGCTGCACCATCGAGAGCATCCTGACTGGTTGCATCACCGCCTGGTATGGCAACTGCTTGGCCTCCGACCGTAAGGCACTACAGAGGGTAGTGCGTACGGCCCAGTACATCACTGGGGCAAAGCTTCCTGCCATCCAGGACCTCTATACCAGGCGGTGTCAGAGGAAGGCCCTCAAAATTGTCAAAGACTCCAGCCACCCTAGTCATAGACTGTTCTCTCTGCTACCGCACGGCAAGCGGTACTGGAGTGCCAAGTCTAGGTCAAAAAGACTTCTCAACAGCTTCTACCCCCAAGCCATAAGACTCCTGAACAGCTAATCATGGCTACCCGGACTATTTGCACTGCCCCCCCACCCCATCCTTTTTACGCTGCTGCTACTCTGTTAAGTATTTATGCATAGTCACTTTAACTCTACCCACATGTACATATAACCTCAACTACCTCAACTAGCCGGTGCCCCCGCACATTGACTCTGCAACGGTACCACCCTGTATATATAGCCTCCCTACTGTCACTTTATTTTACTTCTGCTCTTTTTTTTCTCAACACTTTTTTTTGTTGTTGTTTTATTTTTACTTTTGTTGTTAAAAATAAATGCACTGTTGGTTAAGGGCTGTAAGTAAGCATGTCACTGTAATGTCTGCACCTGTTGTATTCGGCGCATGTGACCAATAAAATTTGATTTGATTTGATTTGAGTTCAGGCGCAATTTAGATGTGTGTGCAAAGTTTCAGATTGATCCAGTGAAGCATTGCAATACTGGAATATTTTGTATCAAGTCTGCCCAAATGTGCCGAATTGGTCAATTGATATATTTTCAAGTACATAAATATAGAGAACATACAAAAATTATATGGTAATAGAAAATGTAAGTTTACAAACTCCCAGGAATGTCATACATGATGGATCATTAGCTTATACACTAACTTTCACACATCTAGACGGCCGGTCGAGGTGGGTGTGGAGCCAGAGACAGCAAGGGTTCAAACTGTAGAACCCAGTTCCTACATTTGAATATATAAATTGATTTTATGAAACAAAACTATGCTACATTTTATCTCTGGCCCTCAGGATGACAAATCAGAGCAAGATTACTGAATGTAAATACATTATTTACCTTCAGAGGTGAATGTATCAAACCAGTTGCCGTGATAAGTTTTTTGTTGTTGTGCACTCTCCTCAAACAATAGCATGGTATTTGTTCACTGTTATAGCTACTGTAAATTGGACAGTGCAGTTAGATTAACAAGAATTTAAGCTTTCTGCCCATGTAAGACATATCTATGTCCTGGAAAGTTTGCTGTTACTTACAACAGTCATGCTAATCACATTAGCGCACGTTAGCTCAACTGTCCCATATACGAGACACCGATCCCGTAGAGGTTAAATTTAAACCACTGTAAGAACAGAGATGGTAAAACACACATGGTTGACATTTTTTGTATGAGTGAGCATGGAGCTTGATGATCCCTTTCACCCAAGTAAGCCCACATACTGCCCTCTTCATCTGTTGCAGGGTGCTTTAAAAGCTGGATGAGGGCCATTCAGATACATGAAAGCACCAAAACGAGATTACAAAATGCTCTTACACATCTTGAAAAAGTCCATCTAAACAACCTTTTAAATGTGATTCACTTCTAGCAGTGATCAATTGCAGCTACTCTTGTGAAGTCAACATTGTCCAACATGTACCATCTGAGGATAGGGTTTTGTATAATTTATAATTCAATGATGATTGACATCTGATTTAATAATTGAATGACATGATCAGTATGGATTTCACAGCTCCCTCATGAAGATGCTCCACCATCAAAGTGTTGGAAAAAATCTGACAGCCTTGATGCAGCCATAAAAAGATGGATTTTCTTTCATATTATTTACCACTGGTCTTTGTGATTACACTGTTGCTTCCTTTAGGTATTTTTTATAATAATAATAATAATAATAATAATAATAATAATAATAATAATAATAATAATAATAATAATAATAATCTCTGAAGGTAGATAATAATGAACAGTCTACCAGTTGGTGCAGAAATAAATGAACTGTGTTTGTAATACTAACACTTTCAGCTGCTCAACAGCAAAGATGATTCATCGCTCCTCCCAGAAAATGTCACAGATAAATATATAAATAACATTGGTTTCTGCCAGGTGCTTATGGATGAATAAAAATTATGCTGCCAAGCCTCTCTCTTACCGTGTAACACAGCGCAGAGACACTCAAGTGGAGGCTACCAAATGAGAACAGGGTACCGTAAGAACGACACAAATCAAATCAAATTCTAAATGTTATTGGTCACATGCGCTGAATACAACAGGTGTAGACCTTACCATGAAATGCTTACTTACGAGCCCTTAATCAAATTTTTTTTGTCATTGCTGTTCTGATATCCAGAAGCTCTTTTCGGGCATAAGAGACGGTAGCAGCAACTTTATGTACACAGCGCTGAGACACTCCTGTGGAGGCTAACAAATGAGAAAAGGGTACCATTAGAATGACACAGCGCTGAGACACTCCCGTGGAGGCTGACAAATGAGAACAAGGTACCATACGAATGACACAGCGCTGAGACACTCCCGTGGAGGCTAACAACTGAGAACAGGGTACCGTTAGAATGACACAGCACTGAGACACTCCCGTGGAGGCTAACAACTGAGAACAGGGTACTGTTAGAACGACACAGTGCTGAGACACTCCCGTGGAGGCTAACAACTGAGAACAGGGTACCGTTAGAATGACACAGCACTGAGACACTCCCGTGGAGGCTAACAACTGAGAACAGGGTACTGTTAGAACGACACAGTGCTGAGACACTCCCGTGGAGGCTAACAACTGAGAACAGGGTACCGTTAGAACGACACAGCACTGTAACACTCCCGTGGAGGCTAACAAATGAGAACAGGGTACTTTAAGAACGACACAGTGCTGAGACAATCCCGTGGAGGCTAAAAAATAAGAACAGGGTACCTTAAGAACGACACAGCACTGAGACACGCCAGTGGAGGCTAACAAATGAGAACAAGGTACCGTAAGAAAAACAGTTAATCAACTCTGCTTTACCTACAAGATTCGTATCTAGGGAGGATAATCATGTGTATTTCTGCCATATAGCCCTACTTTATGTCTTACCTCACGGTCAAATGAACGTCTGGAATTCATTTAGAACAGGTGTAAGTGACATACAGTGAGCTCCAAATGTATTGGGACTGTGACACATTTTGTGTTGTTTTGGCTCTGTACTCCAGCACTTTGGATTTGAAATGAGGTTAAAGTGCAGACTGTCAGCTTTAATTTGAGAGTATTCGGGGGTAATATAATTATGCTTCTGTATGCTACAGCACCTTGTAAGGCACTCGACACCACCTCCCGTGAGAGGCAGAAAGTGCCACTGTAACACAAACTCAACTGGAAATTTTTGGCCATGTATTCCCTCATACATTTACACACAAATTAAGTCCCCAAAGAGCTGAACATATGTATTGATATTTTTGTGGTAGACAATTAAATAAATACAATGATTCAATTAGTGCACTCCTGCTCTGTGTCTCTTGGTCTCCCTTAGGAGAGATGGGTCTTTCAAAACGCTAGTGTTTTTTGTACCAGGAATCAATGCTATGGCTCCTTTAACTGTGCTAACAACCTGAAAAATTACACTCGTGGGAATTGGCCTGTATGGATAGAGCGAAATTGAAATGTTTCTTACAGAAGAAATATGGAAAGAATATGCATAACCATTGTAGCAATTAAAAGGGAACAGTTTGGAGATTATGGGAAAATTCTAAGATTAAAGGAGAGGAGACAACAGTTCATCTGACGCAAGACTGAATCCAAATATTAGACTGTTGATTTTATGTGCATTTTACTTTTACTGTACTTTCTGCCGCGCTTGTTGATAATGAAATCTGAAAATACTCTGGATACATTCAGTAACATGAATGTTATTGAAAAATATGGGGTAGGTGCAACATAAGACAAAAAAATTACATTGGTTTGAGTGAGAGGTCTAACCGGTGTTTACAAGTGGCCACACAAATCTCCAAAGTGTGCACAGTTCCTAGGTCATTCTAATGCACTTTTATGACTGAACTATGAGGTGCTTATTTGAGCACTCCTAGCTGTGCCATAGAGGAACTAGAGCAAGCACACGGCCCTGCTTCCCCACCTTTACACAATTACTGTTGTTATTTACGCAATCCAAAAACAGTCCGTTATAAATCACAATCCGGGTCAGGTGGGCATAATGCGAAAGCTTGTTCTATTGCCAACATGTCTAGCTAAATTCTAAAGTATGATCATACAGTGTTAGGCTTTTACAAGGCTATTCAGAGAAGCAGATCGTAATTTTGGTGCGCATAGAATGGAGTCATGAGTCCATTCAGATTAGTGGTCCACGGCAAATTTTCTTCACAATATAACAAACATAGTGGATGTTTGGCTTGCTTCTATGACATCAAAGTGGTATTTATTATAATCCTCAAAGTCTCATCTTTCAAAACACATTTACAGCGTTTCCCTTATCTCAAACAACAAAATATTTGCAAAAGTTGCCCAATTAACTGGAGGGACAGGGGAACCTTTTGTCGCTCGCGGAGCTCAAGTTCAAGATGGCTGTCAGTAAAAACCCATGCAGACCTGTGAAGCGGAGAACCTGAGCTCTGATGACATGTTTAGCATGTTACTGTACAGCCACTGTGTTTCTATTTAGAGGCTTATCAGTGTCGAAATCTGCCATTTTCAACCCGTATACGGGTTTGAGTGTAAAGGGCTACAGGTTTGATGGCGGGTAACTTTCTTCATATCCCTTTCATCATCCTCATGAATAAGTTGTTATCCAATATGCCCCTAAATGATGTACATCAATGTTGCTGCAGAAAAGTTGAGATAAAACAAAAACACATGCATGTTAACATTGGTGAAACTAGATTACTGTGTTATTTTGTAGGGAGTTTATCAGTAAACAAAGCCTGGTTAGTTATGCAACGCAATGTTTATAAAGTGGCCGCTTTTAGTTCCCGATGAATTATCGTTTGACCTTGGATGTCAGTCCTGTTATCAGTGTTTGAACAGCCTCACTTAGACTGAGCCATATCATACGCTTGGTTGGTGACATGAAAAATGAAGGGAGTGTCTTTGGCTTTTCCGCCATTGGGGAGCAGCACTAAAGTACACACGTTGGGACCATGAATAACTCTGGTCCCCAGTTATGATGTATCACATGAACTACATTTTGTGTTGGTGAATGAATGGCTGGTTTTGACAAGTGTACAGGCATTCGGTGATTGATGGGAAGAATGAAATACTTCTGATTTAATCCACCTGTGCATCATTGTGTTTGGGAGTAACAACTGTATATCTGTGTACAAGTGAAATATAAGTGCATCAGATGAAGGATTGGTCTGATAGAGCTTTACACCTGTCTCTCATCCACAATACTGTCCAAGGCGCTAATACTGTATACTACTGCCACAGTCCTTCACTCTAAGAGCAATTCGTCTCAGAGTAAACAGTGATTAACTGGAGTCCCCCACAGGCAACGGAACGATGTGAGGGCTTGACCCCAGAGCGGTCAAGGGTAAGTGAGGGACAGATTCACCAGGGATATATTAAACAGCTGTCATACATGTTACAGCATGCCACTGCACTGTTCGTATGCCTTGAAGACACAAACTGTCATGAGACGTTGTGTTTCTGTTTTTTACATACAGTGAGGGAAAAAAGTATTTGATCCCCTACTGATTTTGTACGTTTGCCCACTGACAAAGACATGGTCAGTCTATAATTTTAATGGTAGGTTTATTTGAACAGTGAGAGACAGAATAACAACAAAAACATCCAGAAAAACGCATGTCAAAATTTTTATAAATTGATTAGCATTTTAATGAGGGAAATAAGTATTTGACCCCTCTGCAAAACATGGCTTAGTACTTGGTGGCAAAACCCTTGTTGAAAATCACAGAGGTTAGACGTTTCTTGTAGTTAGCCACCAGGTTTGCACACATCTCAGGAGGGATTTTGTTCCACTCTTCTTTGCAGATCTTCTCCAAGTTATTAAGGTTTCGAGGCTGACGTTTGGCAACTCGAACCTTGAACTCCCATATTTTCTATGGGATTAAGGTTTGGAGACAGGCTAGGCCACTCCAGGACCTTAATGTGCTTCTTCTTGAGCCACTCCTTTGTTGCCTTGGCCATGTGTTTTGGGTCATTGTCATGCTGGAATACCCATCCACGACCCATTTTCAATGCCCTGGCAGAGGGAAGGAGATTCTCACCCAAGATTTGACGGTACATGGCCCCGTCCATCGTCCCTTTGATGCAGTGAAGTTGTCCTGTCCCCTTAGCAGAAAAACACCCCCAAAGCATAATGTTTCCACTTCCATTTTTGACGGTGGGGATGGTGTTCTTGGGGTCATAGGCAGCATTCCTTCTCCTCCAAACACGGCGAGTTGAGTTGATGCCAAAGAGCTCGATTTTGGTCTCATCTGACCACAACACTTTCACCCAGTTCTCCTCTGAATCATTCAGATGTTCATTGGCAAACTTCAGATGGCCCTATATATGTGCTTTCTTGAGCAGGTGGACCTTGCGGGCGCTGCAGGATTTCAGTCCTTCACATCGTAGTGTGTTACCAATTGATTTCTTGGTGACTATGGTCCCAGCTGCCTTGAGATCATTGACAAGATCCTTCTGTGTAGTTCTGGGCTGATTTCTCACTGTTCTCATAATCATTGCAACTCCACGAGGTGAGATCTTGCATGGAGCCCCAGGCCGAGGGAGATTGACAGTTATTTAGTGTTTCTTCCATTTGCGAATAATCGCACCAACTGTTGTCACCTTCTCACCAAGCTGCTTGGCGATGGTCTTGTAGCCCATTCCAGCCTTGTGTAGGTCTACAATCTTGTCCCTGACATTCTTGGAGAGCTCTTTGGTCTTGGCCATGGTGGAGAGTTTGGAATCTGATTGATTGATTGCTTCTGTGGACAGGTGTCTTTTATACAGGTAACAAACTAAGATTAGGAGCACTCCCTTTAAGAGTGTGCTCCTAATCTCAGCTCGTTACCTGTATAAAAGACACCTGGGAGCCAGAAATCTTTCTGACTGAGAGGGGGTCAAATACTTATTTCCCTCATTAAAATGCAAATCAATTTATAACATTTTTGACATGTGTTTTTCTGGATTTTTTTGTTGTTATTCTGTCTCTCAATGTTCAAATAAACCTACCATTAAAATTATAGACTCATCATTTCTTTGTCAGTGGGCAAACGTACAAAATCAGCAGGGGATCAAATACTTTTTTCCCTCACTGTAAATACTGGTTAGGGTATGTCCTCTGGTTGTACTTCTGTACAGTCACCCATTGAACTAGTGGTGTCACGATGACAAGACAGCATGCTATTATACTACATACTGTATGTGTTGTAGCACTGCTGTACTTTGAATTGAATGAAACCAAGGGCCTTGCCTTATTATGGAATGTGTTATTGTGCTTATGTTAAGTAGCCAAAGTTCATGACATTAAGTAAAGTAACCTATTTGTGTATTTGGCCATGAATCCCGAATCAACAGGAGATTTTGTTCATGGGGAGAACATGTTGCCTTAAGACCTTAACTCTACCTTGAAGGGAACCAACATGACAGGTGTGCCCTCCTCGCGTCCAGATTTCGGAAATTCTACAGGAGGTCATCTTTCCCGGGATAGGGTCTTAGAGGGGCCAACTGTTCAAACGCGAAACAGAACCGACCTGAACCAGGAAATAAATCAACTCCAAGGGGGACAAGCCCCCCCACACACACCTACACATAAAACTCACATTACAAAGATTCGGCCATATACAGTTTCATATGGATATGCAGTTTCTTTAAACACACAATTCCGCGGCAGCTGCATTTGAACTCTGGACATTTGATTTACAGGACTTGTCAGGTTATCAGAGATGACAGGAAATGATGGCTGACAGAATCAAAACAGCCTGGTGGATTAAGGCCTGTTGGGTTTCACCTTCCTCCCTCTTGGCCTGCTCACTGCTCCCAGCAAGAGCTATAGGTTATTAAAGGGAGACCCGCTGGGCCTGCTTGTCTTGGCTTACATGTATCACTGGCATTGCCTCCACGTGCAATATAAACATTTTTCCACTCAGAGAGGGGTTTGGCGCAGTGCCATCAGCTTACATTAAGGCGCATTGACTTGTGCATTTGTGCTGCGTTAAGGTTAATAGATTCTGCTTAAGATAGGCTTTGGTGACCGCTCCGGTCCAAGATGTGGCGATCACTGTTAATCACATCAGATGGTTATTGGGTATTAAGCGTTGAGGTCAGGGTATGCTACAGTATTGAGGAAAACTAGGGATTTTAGCTGTAGCCGTAGTAAGATGGCCGTAAGATAGATTTGTCTGGTTTGAGCAGTCAATTTTTTTTCCGATCTTAGTAAACAAGCTAAATCAACCATACAAATGCTACACCATCAGTCAACAAAGCTTATTACCATCACCAATTACTGGATTTAAGATGCCAAATTTTTTTGTCAATTCAGGGATAGCACAGCGTTCGTGGATATATTGTACTGTATAAAAAAGAAAAAAAAGAAAATGTATGCACTCACTAACTGTAAGTCGCTCTGGATAAGAGTGTCTGCTAAATGACTAAACATTTTAAAATTTAAATGTACTGTAAGAATATCAGATCTATAACGCACATATCTATGTGAAAAAGTTACATATTGCAGCTTTAACCCCATCATCATTGTGTGGAACTAGCTTCTCTAGCAGTGGGTTTTCTAGAGGAACTGTCCCTGTGTAACACTTACTAAGTAAGCCCTCTTTGTCTTACAACCATGATAAAACGTGCCATTTAAGATAAACAAATGGTATGGTATTAGCAAATACAGTATATTGTCAGTATACTAGTTCAAATTGAGTTTTAATTTCTCAATGCCCAAAGATAATGACTTGGGTTTTAACAGATGAACAATGAACATGCTATTACATACTGTACTACAGTACAGGACCATACTGTCAGTTTTGTACAGCAATTAGAACAGATTACTTAATAGACAGGAATTATTTTAGGGGTTACCCACATGATTTCACATTACATTTTGTTGGCTGCAGGGTGGCAGGTAGCCGAGCGGTTAAGAGTGCAGGGCCAGTAACCAAAAGTCACTGGTTCAAATCCCTGAGCTGACTAGGTGAAAAATCTGTCGATGTGCCCTTGAGTCGCTCTGGATAAGAGTGTTTGGTAAATGTGAAAACGTGTTTTGGAACACTTCACGTGTGTTCACATGTTAAATTCATGTGGTTTTTCCATAAGGGTAATTAACTGCATATGGTGGATAAGCTCCATGAAAACACAGACTCTGGGGTCATGTTGAGATCAGATGGAGTTCCATTTAGAATTCACTTACAGCAGCCAAACAAGGCCGGAAACGTCTCAATCTCATACATGGAAAAAGCCAACTAACAGAATTCTGTGTAATTGGAATAGTATTTATTAAATGGCACAGCCTTTAACCTGCATATCCACACAATGAAAGATGTTTACTGGGAAAAGGGAGAATACAGGACATACTTGTTCGATCATGTCCACTCAATAAAATACATTGATTCAAGAGCATGTGCTTTCTGGGTTTTCACATGAATCTAAATAAAATAATCTACACTGTTGGTTTGGTTTAAATTAAACATTCCGCTAAGTTACAATGCATGCACATACATTAAAATTCCGCCTGCTTCATTTGACCTTGTACAGAGAACTGGAATCATTACTTTCATCACGGAGGGAAGAAAAATAAAACATTAAATGTATAACATAACTAATTGCATGCAATTCCACTCATTTTGCCATGGGACAGAGAGAAATGTTTGCATTTTTTGCATTTGAGTGAGACTGACTAACAAAATCAATGGAGGCCCCCCAGCAAGTAATTCGACCATGATAACAAGTTTAGATAGCTGGCCGCAAAACTAACTTAACAATCTAAAAATGTTAGCTGACATGGGCTAATTGACTGACTATCATTGACTTACGTAACAAGTGAAAAACTGCTGATGCACAGCCAAATTTCGCAATTGCACCTTGTGTATTCTACTATTCTATCTCGCAACATCAGTAAGTTGAGACCCTGACTGAATTCCCAAAGAACCGAAGGCCTTCAAAAGAGGAGGCCACCAGATGCCCATACCTGATCTAATTAAACAATAACCGTACAGTAAGGTGTCACAGGGATGGTACCCATATAATGTACAAGTAGGACATGTGAACAAGTGAATGATAGGATCTCTATGATGGTACCGCTAATATAACAGCTATATTTCCCTGTTAGTTTCTTCCCACCTCAGTGTGTGAGTAATGGTGTTTAGTAATGGTGTTTAGCCTCTGGGGTTGAAAGATACCTTCGCTGACAGGCTCTCCAAGATGTACTTAACCTCTAGATCACTGGGACCATTTTATAAAGTAACTACAAGTGGGGTAAAAGGTAAGGCTCTTATACTGTCCTCCATTCATCAGTGGTGTAGATGAGGGTATCCTGGAGTGCCTATTGGTCGGAGAAAGGGTTCTCCGACCCTTAGCCAAGTCTTGAGTGCTGCTTGAGTGCAGTTGATTTCTACTCTAATCAGAACCATCAGGTTCACTTTGATGGGAGGGCACAATCAATGTTTGATGGATACTATACTACAGCCACACCATTCAATTATGGTCTCAAATACAAACGATAAACCATCAAATGGAATTTATTATAAGTGGGGAAGATGTAATATTGACGAGACAAAAAGACGATAGCAAGATAATGATATCGGATCTATCTTCTATGACTCAAACCAGAAAAAATATATCAGCTGACAAAGTGTCAACTACACTACCTATGTGACTGTAAATCACATTCAGTTTGCACTGCAAGTAGGGTTATCAGTACATTTCCCAACATAAATATTGAGAGTGAAGATATGCATTGTTAAACCGAAATGTCAATTTCCCTTCTTGTGTTGCATTTCCCAACAGCTAATGACTGATAAGATGGGACCCAGTTCACTCTTGTCACGCCCTGACATTGAGATCCCTAGTTGAGTTGGTCAGGGTGTGAAATCTAATTTATATATTTCTATGTTGGCCGGGTGTGGTTCCCAATCAGAGGCAGCTGTTGGTCGTTGTCTCTGATTGGCGCAGTGGTCTAAGGCACTGTTGGTAGAGCATGGCGTTTTCAACGCCAGGGTTGTGGGTTCAATTCCCACGGGGAGGGGCAGTATGAAATAAAATAAATAATAATGTATGCACTCACTAACTGTACGTCGCTCTGGATAAGAGCGTCTGCTAAATTACGTAAATGTAAATACTTAGGCAGCCATGTTGCCTACCTTAGTTGTGGGATCTTGTTTCTGTTTGATGTTTAGCTTTTTGAACTTCATGTTCTGTTGGATTAAGTTATTTTGTCGGTGTTTATTAAAATAAACGACTATGTACGCATACCACGCTGCACCTTGGTCCGATCCTTTACACAACGAACGTGACAGAAGATCCCACCACCAACGGACCAAGCAGCGTGGCCAGGTGGAGCAGACATGCTGGACACAGGTGGGGAAAACATTCTGGACATGGGAGGAGATATTGGCCGGTAAGGGACCCTGGGCGAAGGAAGAAGCCCAGGCAGGAAAGGATCAACAGCGACATCGTATTTCAAGACCGCGAAGGAAGCCGAGAGGCAGCCCCAATAATTTGTTTTGGGGGGGCACACGGGGTGGTTGGCGGAGCAGCAGGAGGCCCTGGAAGGGCTGATTGTGGAGAGGGAGATAGCTGTAGAAGAAGCCCATATGATAGATGCCCTCCAAGACCTGCAGCTCAGTACTCTGAGAGAGGAGACCACCGCCTTACGGGAGCTGTTAGTTAAGAGGGAGCAGGAGCTCTCCCTTCAGAAGGAGGCGCTGCAGGAGGCCCACAGGGAGAAGGAGTCAGTGGATGCATGGAGAGAGGAGCTGGCCAGGCAACAGGAGGAGCTGAGAGAGGAGTTAACCCTCCAGCAGCAGAGAGCTCGGTCCTTAGAGCAGAGGCTGGCGGAGCCAGGTTTAGCAGAGCCAACTCCCCGCACTCGCTTTGAGGAGCGTGTGACCGTGCAGGCACCAGGCTATGCGCCGGCTTTACGCACTGTGTCGCCAGTGCGCCTTCACAGACCGGTACGGCCCGTGACTGCACCTCACACCAAACCAGTGATGATCCATGGCCCGAAGCCTCCAGTGATGATCCATGGCACGAAGCCTCCAGTGATGATCCATGGCACGAAGCCTCCAGTGATGATCCATGGCACGAAGCCTCCAGTGATGATCCATGGCACGAAGCCTCCTGTGACTCCAGTGCCAGAGCAGTCCGCTCCACCGGTGCCTAGTCCAGCTCCGGTTATCTGCTCCCTACCAGAGCCGGGGCAGTCCGCTTCACTGGTGCCTAGTCCGGGTCCGGTCGTCTGCTCTTCCCCCATGCCGGTGCCATCTGCTCCACCGGGGACCAAGCCGGAGCCAGACGTCAACCCCTCTCCAGGGTCGGGGTCTCCCACACCAGGGTCCAGACAGGACTTGGTGCATCACGGGAGGACTGCTGGGCCGGGACCAGACGTCAGCCCCTCTCCAGGGTCGAGGGCTCCCACACCAGGGTCCAGACAGGGCTTGGTGCATTGTGGGAGGACTGAGAGGGGGAGCATTGTGCCGGGGTCCAGACCGGATTGGGCGTGCAAAGGGGAGGCAGGATGGGAGAAGAGTTTACTGCCCACGTCACGTCCGAAGCCGGAGCCGGAGCCGCCACCGAGGTTAGATGCCCACCCGGACCCTCCCCTAATGAGTCAGGTTTTTGCGGCCGGAGTCCGCACTCTCTAGTTGAGTTGGTCAGGGTGTGAAATCTAATTTATATATTTCTATGTTGGCCGGGTGTGGTTCCCAATCAGAGGCAGCTGTCAGTCGTTATCTCTGATTGGGGGTCATACTTAGGCAGCCATGTTGCCTACCTATGTTGTGGGATCTTGTTTCTGTTTGGCTTGTTTGATGTTTAGCCTTTTGAACTTCACGTTCTGTTGGATTTTGTTATTTTGTCTGTGTTTATTAAAATAAAGGACTATGTACGCATACTACGCTGCACTTTGGTCCGATCCTTTACACAACGAACGTGACAACTCTCCATTCTGTCAGTTGACAGCTCTGTTACTGTTAATGACAGAGGGTAGAAGGGTGGCGCAGGGGAGCACTTTCTCTCCCCGCTAAATGAGTTTGGATAATTGTACCTCCGGAGACCCGGGCTGGAGGTCTGGATGTGGCACAGTCTGGCCTCTCCTTCTCCTGGCTCAGGGGGCTTGATTAGAACTCATCCTGGCCCGCGTTGGGGAGCTGCACTTGTGTTTCAAACAGCTCAAGGACTTCCGTCACACACACACACACACACCATGGCCCTATGCTCTAATAAGGATGTTTTATAACCACTATTGAGACACACACAAACAAACTCAAGAGCATTGCACACTGCTTGAAAGTTCAAGATATGATATATAATATGTCTGCTTAGAATATCAAAACAACATGTAGCTTTTATGTTTGATCTGCTAAAAACCAAACACAGCTGTAAAGATATGGAATAACAATGGACTATAACATAATTCTTGGCTCGGATCAAATACAGCATTAACCTATACACATCATCACATGCTGCCTCACTTTTCAATGTTAGGGTTAGGGACTGAAAACACCCACAGCTCAGTTGCTGATTAAAATCGTTAATATACACGTCGAGACGTACATTTCTGCCCCAGCATCCACTGCTAATTTTAAGCTTCAGACACAGATTTGGCTCTCCAAAACTGTTTCCTCCCTCCCAGGCCTCTGCTTGAGCAAGTAGCATAGTCATGGCTACACGGGCAGCATTCTAATCCCAGATATATGCCCTTATTTGGACCCAAGGTTAGCTCGCTGACATTTTGAAGCTCATTAAGAATTTGCCAGGGCCGCAACCTTTGCGTGACATGAACTGCGATGTCATTGCGTTAGCGCTTCCATTATCATGCAGTCACATCTAATCACAGCAGCGTCCCCGCCACCCTTAAACCAGCATTAAGAACCTCTTAATGTCCGGGCCCATTCAATTGAATAAAGCTTCAACTATTAGTGGAGTGGAGCAGGGCTAGTTAATGTCATTAAACCACAGGTCAGTAGGAATTAAAGTATTCTTTCTTTTTACTCTCTCTGAGTAAAGGGCTTGGTATTTTGTTGCTGTTTCCATCTATTGTAATATAATTTATATGTGTTATATTCACCATGCAATAACAAACAAAAAGACCAAAAAACTGTGGAAATATATTATAATACAAAACCCTGCATGTGTGTATCTGCAGCGATTTACACTATATATACAAAAGCATGTGGACACCCCTTCAAATTAGTGGATATGGCTATTTCAGCCACACCCGTTGCTGACAAGTGTATAAAATCGAGCACACAGCCATGCAATCTCCATAGACAAACATTGATCTCAGTGACTTTCAACGTGGCACCGTCATAGAATGCCACCTTTCCAACAAATCAGTTTGTCAAATTTCTGCCCTTCTAGAGCTGCCCCAGTCAACTGTATGTGCTGTTATTGTGAAGTGGAAACATCTAGGAGCAACAACGGCTCAGCCGCGAAGTGGTAGGCCACACAAGCTCACAGAATGGGACCGCCGAGTGCTGAAGCTCGTAGCTCATAAAATTTGTCTGTCCTCGGTTGCAACACTCCCAATGGAGTACCAAACTGCCTCTGGAAGCAACGTCAGCACAATAACTGTTCGTCGGGAGCTTCATTAAATGGGTTTCCATGGCTGAGCAGCCACACACAAGCCTAAGATCACCATGTGCAATACCAGGCGTCGGCTGGAGTGGTGTAAAGCTCGTTGCTATTGGATTCTGGAGCAGTGGAAATGCATTCTCTGGAGAGATTAATCACACTTCACCATCTGGCAGTCCGACGGACTAATCTGGGTTTGGCGGATGCCAGGAGAACACTACCTGCCCCAATGCATAGTGCCAACAGTAACGTTTGGTGGAAGAGGAATAATGGTATGGGGTGTTTTTCATGGTTCGAGCTAGGCCCCTTAGTTCCAGTGAAGGGAAATCTTAACGCTACAGCTTACAATTACATTCTAGACGATTCTGTGCTTCCAGCTTTGTGGCAACAGTTTGGGGAAGGCCCTTTCCTGTTTCAGCATCACAATGTCCCCGTTCACAAAGCGAGGTCCATACAGAAATGGTTTGTCGAGATCAGTGTGGAAGAACTTGACTGGCCTGCACAGAGCCCTGACCTCAACCCCGTTGAACACCTTTGGGATGAATTGGAACGCCGACTGCTAGCCAGGCCTAATCGCCCAACATCAGTGCCCGACCTCACTAATGCTCTTGTGGCTGAATGGAAGCAAGTTCCCGTAGAAATGTTCCAATATTCTAGTGGAAAGCCTTCCCAGAAGAGTGGAGGCTGTGATAGCAGCAAAGGGGGACCAACTCCCTAGTATTGAGTATTGAGAGTTGACCTGCAGTCCAACAGAGGGCTGAGAGTTGACCTGCAGTCCAGCAGAGGGATGAGAGTTGACCTGCAGTCCAGCAGAGGGCTGAGAGTTGACCTGCAGTCCAGCAGAGGATTAAGAATTGACCTGCAGTCTATCAGAGTATTGAGAGTTGACCTGCAGTCTAGCAGAGTATTGAGAGTTGACCTGCAGTCTAGAGAGTATTGAGAGTTGACCTGCAGTCTAGCAGAGTATTGAGTCCAACAGAGTATTGAGAGTTGACCTGCAGTCTAGCAGAGTATTAAGTCCAACAGAGTGTTGAGAGTTGACCTGCAGTCCAGCAGAGAAGAGAGTGTCAGTGGGGACATGTGAAGGTTTGAACGTGATGATACATTTGCGTCCCAAATGGCACCCTATTCCCTACATAGTGCACTACTTTTCACCAGAGCCATGAAAAGAAGCTCCTTCTTCCACACCACCTATGACCCTAACTGGCCTCCCAGGCCAATGTCTCACCCTTCTCTCACCCCACACACCCATCTCTCACCCCACTCGCTCTCTGTCTCTCACAGTCTCCCAGGGTCTCTGGGACTCTCTTTACTGTCCCCCTGCCTCGCACCCCGCTTTGATTTTAGATCCAAGTATCTCTCCCCAGCCTCTCCTCTCCTCTGCGGTCATTGGGTTTAAAACACACTGTTGAGTCCAAATAGCATCCTATTCTCTTTATAGTGAATAGGGCTCTGTTCAAATTCCCTTTTTTCCCCATAGGGCTCTGGTCAAAAAGTAGTGCACTATGTAGGTAACAGGGTGCCATTTGAGCCACATCCTCATAGTAAGGTCTGTGCTGTGTGTCACCAAATCACACACAATGTGCAGCCTTTTTATTGTCTGTCTCCTTTTCTCATTTTATTATATTCCCTGTTGGGACGCGAATAAAGCCGCATTCTGAACCCAAAGAATATGAAAGAATAGACTGAGGTAGCGGAGTCAAAGGTTCATATTTACAGTTAGACAGGTAGAGGTTTTGTTGGGTTTGTCTGTCAATTATCAACGACGTTTCATTTCAATATTCCAGCTATTACTTCTGTTGATAATTGACTTATTATTTTAACAGATTTTCTAATTATTCTGACGTTGATATCCGTGTCCCAGAGCAGAAAA
The DNA here is from genome assembly GCF_020615455.1 of Coregonus clupeaformis. NCBI lineage: Eukaryota > Metazoa > Chordata > Actinopteri > Salmoniformes > Salmonidae > Coregonus > Coregonus clupeaformis. The sequence goes on along the minus strand of NW_025534238.1, from coordinate 31,802 downwards.
GACAGGAGGAAGAAACTCATTGAAAACTTAATCAAAAGTTAATCAGATGTCATCCATTAATCAAAAGGACCCTGAGTTACCCTGACAACCATTTTCCATGTTCAAGATGAGATTTTGAGTCCTCTTTTTCGGTCTGTGAAAAAAGTAATAAATTGCCTGTCTGTAGTGTTTGAATATGACAGGGCTTTCCTTTCATCTCAGTGCCCTCATTCACAATGCTGTGCATGTTTGACACATGGAACAAGGTAGACACAATGGCATTCATTTCAGAGAACAGTTTGGTTAATGTAGCTGTGGTTTATGTGTGAGAGATGCATACATGTGTACCGATGGTGTGTTTGATTTTGAATTAAGTGTGTGTAAGAGTGTGTAGGTGTGTGTGTGAAATACTTGCAGATACAAAGCTGAAAGTAAATTATCCTCTGAGATTATGATGAAGGTTCAGATGCTCACTTGGGTGCATGTGTGTGTGTGTGTGTGTGTGTGTGTGTGTGTGTGTGTGTGTGTGTGTGTGTGTGTGGGTGTGTGTGTGTGTGCGTGTGCGTGTGCGTGTGTGTGTGTACACATGAAGGGCAGTGGGCAGCGGTCAGTGAACAGCAGAGTACATGTCAGTGCTGGGATTGTGGCTGCATGGCAGGCTGGCAGGGGCACTACAACCGCTGCTTTTGGCAGTGTGGACCACGCTCACATTAGGGAAATGAAAGACTCTGCAGCTAATGTGGGGATTGCAATCAGAGGCATATGTTTCTGTTGAGGCCTGTATGAGTTTCAGCTCCAAACATAAGGGTTACATCCCAAATGGCAACCTATTCCCTTTCTAGTGCACTACTATGGGCCCTAGTCAAAACAAGTGCACTATGTAGGGAATGTGGTGTGATTTGGGACATAGTCCAGGCCTGAGTGGAGGATTAGATTGAGGAAGAGCAGGGGCGAAGGCCCTCTCATTATCTCTCTCTCTCTCTCTCTCTCTCTCTCTCTCTCTCTCTCTCTCTCTCTCTCTCTCTCTCTCTCTCTCGCTCTCTCTCTCTCTCTCTCTCTCTCTCTCTCTCTCTCTCTCTCTCTCTCTCTCTCTCTCTCTCTCTAACTACCTCACAGCTACTGTAAGTGTTTACAGGTCATTGAGTTAAAGCTGGGGTAGAGCTGAGGTGAAACACAGACGGTTGGAGAGAGAGACAATATGAAGTACAATGCAGTGTTTGTCTGGATAGCTTGGGAACTATGCTTAGGCAGGTTTTAGCACCTTTCTACACAGGATCAGGTTCTAATGAAAAAGGAACTGCACTAATTGGAATAAATATGTTTTCAAGTTGGAGTTTCATGCAAATAAAGTATGCAGTATGTACACGATTACGCATCAGAATTCAAATGTTTCTGATAATGCAAATCTAAACCTAGAAATATCAGTCTTATTTCCTCACCTCATCAGCATGCATGGAAGAGAAAACATAAAGGCGAGAGATGGAGGGGGAAGAGAGGGTGAAGGGCTTATATTACCGCACTTGAATTTCCCAAACCCCACACTTTCCATTATTTTGGTAGCTATCCAACATAATTTCAACCTTTGCAGAGGGTAAACACATTTTGTAAACTATTTGTATCAGGGGTATTGAAGTAAGTTATTGCATAAGTTATCATATTTTAAAAATGCATCAGGTTTTGTCAACATCATTAAGCTAGGTGATATCAGTCTGCCTATAGTAAGAGTGGGAAATGTGATCCTGTAGCGGTACAAAGACCACAATGACCTCTAGGGATGTTCATATCTTATCATCAAGGGGAAGATTTGCCTGTTGACACAGGCCCTGTGACAGACTAAATACACTGACCGAACGACTGGTATGGCATTCAAAAAGCTGCCTCTGTCTCTGAAAAGAGAACTGTCGCTGCCTATACCCTATGGCCCCTGGATAGATAAGAGCTCTACCCGTGTCTGTGTCTCTGCTCTACGCCTGGTGCCTGAAAAGACAACTGCCTCTGCCCCGTCTGTCTCTACATCTACCCTCTACCTGGCACCTGAAAGGACAACTGCCTCTGCCCCTGTCTGTCTCTACATCTACCCTCTACCTGGCACCTGAAAGGACAACTGCCTCTGCCCCTGTCTGTCTCTACATCTACCCTCTACCTGGCACCTGAAAGGACAACTGCCTCTGCCCCGTCTGTCTCTACATCTACCCTCTACCTGGCACCTGAAAGGACAACTGCCTCTGCCCCTGTCAGTCTCTACATCTACCCTCTACCTGGCACCTGAAAGGACAACTGCCTCTGCCCCTGTCTGTCCCTGCTCTACATCTACCCTCTACCTGGGTCCTGAAAATATAACTGCCCCAGCCGCTGCCTCAGCCCCTGTCTGTCTCTGCCCTATGCCTGGCTCCTGAAAAGACAACTGCCCCTGACTCTGTCTCTAACCTACGCCTTGCCCCTGAAAATAGACAAATTAATAATTCAAGGTGATCTTAATCTCAGAGGGTCACCGGGTCGTTTCCCGGTCGACGGGGTGACTCAAATGATTATCCGTGGAGATTACTTCTCTGTGTGAAAGAGGAGAGAGCGAGACAAAGGAGAGGCCTCTACAGTCCTCTCCACTTAATCGCTGTCCTTGGGGTATGAGCTGTCAGTCACTAGTGAAAAGGGAATCAGTTTGCGGTGAGATGTGTGATGTGGCGCAGTAGCGGATGTCTGAGAATGGCTGTATCTATTTCAGCGAGAGCTGCATAATGAACATGTCTGGGGGTAATGACTTTGACTCCTTGTTTGACGTTTGCTGAGCAACTCACATAATGAGATTGTGGAACATTAGTTAAAAGGAGAGAAAATAACCAGCATGGAGACATAGAGTTCAGTGCAGTATTACTAATGTGATAGGAGACATAGAGTTCAGTGCAGTATTGCTAATGTGATTGGAGACATAGAGCTCAGTGCAGTATTACTAATGTGATAGGAGACATAGAGCTCAGTGCAGTATTGCTAATGTGATAGGAGACATAGAGCTCAGTGCAGTATTACTAATGTGATTGGAGACATAGAGCTCAGTGCAGTATTACTAATGTGATAGGAGACATAGAGCTCAGTGCAGTATTACTAATGTGATAGGAGACATAGAGCTAAGTGCAGTATTACTAATGTGATTGCCAGGGTATAATTGTCATGATACTGTCATCATTGATCACCAAGTGGAAATACAAAAGCGTTTATAAATATGTTATCAGTGTCCATCAAATGACTTAAAAAACTAACACCCAGTTCCAAGAAACCTTTAGTTTCCACTGGTTTACAAGATCAACACAAGGTATGATAAACAACAAGACAAGTCAATGTTGTTATTCAGTTACTCTCTCTTCTGTTCTGAAAGTGTTTACCTTATTATGTTAGAGGGCCAGAATCTGTGGGCGAAGCCAAAGTTTTCCACCTGTGGTTCTGGGAAGGAGATAAAAGTAGAAGATTAAATATTTATGTGAGTGAAGGTGGCCAGGGCCTCAGAAGCCATTAATCTTGACACACACACACACACACACACACACACAACCACACAAAAACACACACACACACACACACACACACACACAAACACACACACACTCCCAAGACACATACACACACACAAAAACACGCACTCCCAAGACCAAGATAGGTCTGGAATTGGGTCTGTGAGAGAACCACAGGAGATCAATCGTACACCTTACTGTAACACCAGGCTAGCACTCAACTGATAGGACTTAAAGGGAGATGAGAGAGAGAGAGAGAGAGAGAGAGAGAGAGAGAGAGAGAGAGAGAGAGAGAGAGAGAGAGAGAGAGAGAGAGAGAGAGAGAGAGAGAGAGAGAGAGAGAGAGAGAGAGAGAGAGAGAGAGAGAGAGGGAGAGAGGGAGAGAGAGAGAGAGAGAGAGAGAGAGAGAGAGAGAGAGAGAGAGAGAGAGAGAGAGAGAGAGAGAGAGAGAGAGAGAGAGAGAGAGAGAGAGAGAGAGAGAGAGAGAGAGAGAGAGATAGGAGATAGGAGATAAAAAGAGAGCGAGATAGGAGAAAGTGTTGCCACAAGAAAAGGGCAACCAGTGAAGAACAAACACCCTTGTAAATACAACCCATATTTATGTTTTATTTTCCCTTTTGTAACTATTTGCACATCGTTACAACACTGTAGTTAGATATAATATCTAATTTGAAATTTGAAATGTCTTTATTCTTTTGGAGTGTATTTTTTTTTTTTATTGTTTATTTCACTTTTGTTTGTTATCTATTTAATTTGCTTTGGCAATGTGAAGATATGTTTCTCATGCCAATAAATCACCTTAAATTGAATTGCATTTGAATTGAGAGAGAGCGAGAGAGAGAGAGCGAGAGAGAGAGAGAGAGAGAGAGAGAGAGAGAGAGAGAGAGAGAGAGAGAGAGAGAGAGAGAGAGAGAGAGAGAGAGAGAGAGAGCGAGAGAGCGAGAGAGAGAGAGAGAGAGAGAGAGAGAGAGAGAGAGAGAGAGAGGTTAAAGTGAGAAGAGGACTGAGGGAAGGAGTAATAGCTCACAGCAATCATGAGAGAGAAGGAAAGTGAAAAGTGAAGGAAAATGAGAAGTGGTAGTAATAAAAGGAGAGGAAAAGACAGGGAGGGAGTTAACAGAAATAAGAGCGAGGACGGATGGGAATGTTAGAGAAAGCCTCCAATAGCATCGCTCACCAACAAACCATCCTACCTGAGGCCATGTTGACATAATAAAACACAGGCCGCCTTTCCTGGCTGCCTGTCTGCCTACTTGCCTGCCTGCCTTTTCTGGCATCTGTCTCTCCACCTCTCCAAAGTGCTGGGGGTGTGACGTTAGCTATGCAGAATCCTATTTTTTATCCACCTGCGCTCTGTCATTGGCCCACTCTTTTCTTTGTTCCTCTAAGAATAAACCGGGGCTGGTGCGGCTGCGATTAAGCGTTGCACATTTATCAGTTACCAAGGGTTTCATTATCCACCTGTGGGAAGCTGTGCTTTCACAGAGCAGTGACAGGTGCTGGGCAATTTTTTTATTATTTATAATGACGGCTCCACCTCGGAATCCAGTGTCACCCGCAGCTGTCCCTTGGAATATGTTACACACTGACACACTAGACACCTAAACTTGTGGGCTTAGATTTAATGGCTATTACACATTGTAGAAAAAGAGGAGAAACAGAGGAGGAAACTGCAGGAAATGGGAAGGGCAACATTTTTAGGAAGAATTTTAGAGAAGTGATTCCAGTCTGGGGTTTTTTCGTTGTTCTCGGAAGTGCAGTTTGATTTAAACATAAAGGGTAGACAGCCTATTCCTGTGAAATTAAACATACATTGCATTGTAATGGCCAATATAACCTGACTCCCAGTTCAATACCTAATCTTTCAAATTGTGTAATACGTTAATGGAATAAGCAGCGCTTGACTTGGACTGCCGGTTTTCAGGAAAATGGGAACAAGGTGTTATTGCATGCGATAATTAAAATGCAGTGTGATTATTAAACAAGGTAAATGCAAAATGTCAATGAAATAATTTGTATATGTAATATTATCTGACAACTTTATAGTTCCATAGTCAACATATACAGTTGAAGTCGGAGGTTTACATACACCTTAGCCAAATACATTTCAACTCAGTTTTTCACAATTCCTGATATTTAATCCTAGTAAAAATTCCCTGTTTTAGGTCAGTTCGGATTACCACTTTATTTTAAGAATGTGAAATGTCAGAATAATAGTAGAGAGAATTATTTATTTCAGCTTTTATTTCTTTCATCACATTCCCAGTGGGTCAGAAGTTTACATACACTCAATTAGTATTTGGGATCATTGTCTTTAAATTGTTTAACTTGGGTCAAACGTTTCGGGTAGCCTTCCACAAGCTTCCCACAATAAGTTGGGTGAATTTTGGCCCATTCCTCCTGACAGAGCTGGTGTAACTGAGTCAGGTTTGTAGGCCTCCTTGCTCGCACACACATTTTCTATAGGATTAAGTTCAGGGCTTTGTGATGGCCACTCCAATACTTTGACTTGTTTGTCCTTAAGCCATTTTGCCACAACTTTGGAAGTATGCTTGGGGTCATTGTCCATTTGGAAGACCCATTTGCGCCAAAGCTTTAACTTCCTGACTGATGTCTTGAGATGTTGCGTCAATATATCCACATAATATTCCTTCCCCATGATGCCATCTATTTTGTGAAGTGCACCAGTCCCTCCTGCAGCAAAGCATTCGCACAGCATGATGCTGCCACCCCCGTGCTTCACGGTTGGGATGCTGTTCTTCGGCTTGCAAGACACCCCCTTTTTCCTCCAAACATAACGATGGTCATTATGGCCAAACAGTTATATTTTTGTTTCATCAGACCAGAGGACATTTCTCCAAAAAGTACGATCTTTGTCCCCATGTGCAGTTGCAAACCATAGTCTGGCTTTTTTATGGCGGTTTTGGAGCAGTGGCTTCTTCCTTGCTGAGCAGCCTTTCAGGTTATGTCGATATAGGACTTGTTTTACTGTGGATATAGATACTATTGTACCTGTTTCCTCCAGCATCTTCACAAGGTCCTTTGCTGTTGTTCTGGGATTGATTTGCACTTTTTGCACCAAAGTACGTTCATCTCTAGGAGACAGAACACGTCTCCTTCCTGAGCGGTATTGCGGCTTGGTGGTCCCATGGTGTTTATACTTGCATACTATTGTTTGTACAGATGAACATGGTACCTTCAGCCGTTTGGAAATTGCTCCCAAGGATGAACCTGACTTGTGGAGGTCTACCATTTTTTTCTGAGGTCTTGGCTGATTTCTTTTGATTTTCCCATGAGTTTGAAGGTAGGCCTTGAAATACATCCACAGGTACACCTCAAATTGACTCAAATTATTTCAATTAGCCTATCAGAAGCTTCTAAAGCCATGACATAATTTTCTGGAATTCTCCAAGCTGTTTAAAGGCACAGTCAACTTAGTGTATATAAACTTCTGACCCACTGGAATTGTGATACAGTGAATTTTAAGTGAAATAATCTGTCTGTAAACAATTGTTGGAAAAATTACTTGTGTCATGCACAAAGTAGATGTCCTAACCGACTTGCCAAAACTATAGTTTGTCAACAAGAAATTTGTGGAGTGGTTGAAAAACAAGTTTTAATGACTCCAACGTAATTGTATGTAAAACTTCCGACTTCAACTGTATATATTTTTTATACCTGGTGAACACAAAGAATGTTGCTCCCCTTAGCTTCTAGCCAAGCAAAACCCAGGCCAACCTAAAAATGGTGGTAATCCCTTTCCTAAGAAACAACATGACACTGATTTATTTATATCAGGGAGTGGGAATTTAAGTCTGTTCGGGGTTAGTAGAGTCTGACCAATCAAAGTGAGTTATTTGCAGTAGCTGAAGCAACTGTAGATAACCTTCAGTTTCCTTTTTACAACCTGCAGCTGGGAGGAATCTCTGAAAGAGCTTTTGATGTTGTTGGTTTATCGACATGTATACTGTTGATTTGTATTTTGCACACTGCTTCTGCAACAATGTAGGAACAATACATGTTTTCTCTCTCAAATTGTTGATGGCAATATATTGTAAGAATAGGGTGAATATCAAAATCCTATTCATGACATAATCTTGTTGTTCTATTACGAGTTTGGTTTAAAATCAAAGCAGATGGACCTTCAAATGACCTGCAATACGCTGATACTGAAGATAGAGCCTACTGTATTACTGTACTTTCATTAAAGTATGAACTTACTCTCAAAACTGAAAAATTAGGACTAACAGTTATTTGTCACTTACATTTTACATTTTAGTCATTTAGCAGACGCTCTTATCCAGAGCGACTTACAGTTAGTGAGTGCATACATTTTTCATATGTAAACAAAGCTTTTAATGTGTATCGATAGCTCAAGGCTGGAGAGATGATCAAATATCTGCCTAACTTTACTGCATATATTTTAGAGAAGAAGACAAAGAAAGTTTGGCTTTATAACTCTGACTCTACATGTGTCAGACAATACGACCTGTACAACACTGACCCCTGACCCTGACGGTGATGAGAAACAGACCAACAGTCCACTGAGCCAATGTATTATCATCAAATTCCACCAGTCCCCCGCTGTTTTATCAGAGCAGTATCTATTTTGAGAAAGATTATACGATGCTTTGGGATTTTCTGAAAACCATTTTACCACGGTATTCCATCTCGCCAGTCCCTCTGTTTTTACAGTTGATGTTTGAAACTGATTCCTCTGTCCTCTGCAAAGCTTCGCCATCTGGATTGCTGCTTAAGACTGATGCATGCCCGTCATGGTTCAGAATGTATATGTATAAGCTACTCAGTATTTTCTGTAGTAATCTCTGACAAACATACCCAACTGAATTAAAAGGTAAAAAAAATAAAAAAAATAAGTAGAAGCCTTACAGAGAATAAGAAAACAATAGAGATACATTCCATATGGAATTATAAGGTAATTGATAAAATTCCACTGTGGAATCAAGGCTGCGTTACATATGAAATAAGTAATAATCAAGTTAAAGCATTTAATTAATAATAACTCCATTAACAGATGGTTTCCTGTCGACCACCACTCTGTGTTGGAGTGTAATAAACTGCATCCCAAATGGCACTATATTCCCTATGTAGTACACTACCTTTGACCATGGCCCATAGTGCTCTGGTTAAAAGTAGTGCACTATTTAGGGAATAGGGTTTGCATTTGGGACAAAGTTTTAGACTGTAATGCTTTTATACTAATCAAACGGGTTACATCATACACTCTTTATTTCCTTACAAAGCCTGGGATATCTGATGTGCCAGTATCATGCAGTAAATTAGCAGTAGATTACCAGCCTTTCAGCAGGATGTACAGTGCCTTGCAAAAGTATTCATCCCCCTTGGCGTTTTTCCTATTTTGTTGCATTACAACCTGTAATTTAAATGGCTTTTTTATTTGGATTTCGTGTAATGGACATACACAAAATAGTCCAAATTGGTGAAGTGAAATGAAAAAAAATTACTTGTTTCAAAAAATGCAAATAATTAAATAATGGAAAAGTGGTTAATGCCTATGTATTCACCCCTTTTGCTATGAAGCCCCTAAATAAGATCTGGTGTAACCAATTACCTCCAGAAGTCACATAATTAGTTCAATAAAGTCCACCTGTGTGCAATCTAAGTGTCACATGATCTCAGTATATATACACCTGTTCTGAAAGGCCCCAGAGTCTGCAACACAACTAAGCAAGGGGCAACACCAAGCAAGCGGCACCATGAAGACCAAGGAGTTCTCCAAACAGGTCAGGACAAAGTTGTGGAGAAGTACAGATCAGGGTTGGGTTATAAAAAAAATCTGTAACTTTGAACATCCCACAGAGCACCATTAAATACATTATTAAATTGTTTTAATAATATGGCACCACAACAAACCTGCCAAGAGAGGGCCGCCCACCAAAACTCACGGACCAGGCAAGGAGGGCATTAATCAGAGAGACAACAAAGAGACCAAAGATAACCCAACACCTCTCATCACCCGAGAACACCATCCCCACAGCATGATGCTGCCACTACCATGCTTCACTGTGGGGATGTTTTTCATCGGCAGGGACTGGAAAACTGGTCAGAATTGAAGGAATGATGGATGTCGCTAAATACAGGGAAATTCGAGACTGGGACGGAGGTTCACTTTCCAGTAGGACAATGACCCTACGCATACTGCTAAAGTAACACTTGAGTGGTTTACGGGGAAACATTTACATATCTTGGAATGGCCTAGTCAAAGCCCAGACCTCAATCCAATTGAGAATCTGTGGTATGACTTAAAGATTGCTGTACACCAGCGGAACCCATCCAACTTGAAAGAGCTGGAGCAGTTTTACCTTGAAGAATGGGCAAAAATCCCAGTGCAAAAGGTGGCTCTACAAAGTATTGACTTTGGGGGGGGGGTGAATAGTTATGCACGTTCAAGTTTTCAATTTTTGTGTCTTATTTCTTGTTTGTTTCACCCCAAATAATATTTTGCATCTTCAAAGTGGTAGGCATGTCGTGTAAATCAAATTATACAAACCCCCAAAAAATCAATTTTAATTCTAGGTTGTAAGGCAACAAAATAGGAAGAATGCCAAGGGGGGTGAATACTTTCGCAAGCCACTGTACTGACTACTGTGCTGTAGGGGTAAGAGGTTGATTATAGATTTCTGAGATGCTAATGTAGGGTAATGATGCTAATTAAAATGCTAATGTTACTAGCAGCAATTACTATGTTACCATTGAAGCTTTACTTCGCGTTGTTATGTATATGTTGGTAATTGTTCATGTACAAGTTGCAAATATTTTTCCAATAAAGGACTGGTACTACTGCGTACACTGTAGCTTTGCAGTACAGACAACACATAGCAATACCAATATACTTTTAATTTGTCAATGTGCTGCATATACCAATTTTGGAGATCTAAAGTGAAACATTTATTCAAGAAAATGTAAATAGAATCTTGTATCAAACAACATCTCATCAAATAAAACATCTGATCTCATAAGAGTGGTCACTTCTAGACCAGGGCAATATGTTTACAATTGAAAGAGATTGACAGCGCAGCAAATACTTTTCAAACACATCCCACGCAAAGTTATTTTGATGTTCTCATGTTTATATGAAATATAGATTTTTATTCAATTTATTTTATTATTAAAGTGTCATCTTCAGGGTGCCCAGCCCACATGGGATTATATGACACAATATTTTCTGAAGCAAAATGTAATAGTCACGTATACAGTGCCTTCAGAATGTATTCATACCCCTTGACTTATTCCACATTTTGTTGTGTTACAGCCTGAATTCAACATGGATTAAATATATTTGTTATCTCACCCATCTACACACAATACTCCAAAATGACAAAGTGAAAACGTGTTTATTTTTGTTGTAAATGTATTGTATAAGAAATACAGAAATATGACATTTACATAAGTATTCACACCCCTGAGTCAATACTTTGTAGAAGCACCTTTGGCAGAGATTACAGCTGTGAGTCTTTCTGTGTACATCTAAGAGCTTTCCACACCTGGATTATGCAACATTTGCCCATTATTCTTGTCAAAATACTTCAAGCTCTGTCAAATCGGTTGTTGATCATTGCTAGACAACCATTTTCAGGTATTGTCTTAGATTTTCAAGTAGATTTAAGTCAATACTGTAACTCAGCCACTCAGGAACATTCACTGTCTTGTTGGTAAGCAACTCCTGTGAAGATTTGGTCTTGTATATCAATTTATTGTCCCGCTGAAAGGTGAATTCATCTCCCAGTGTCTTGTTGAATGCAGACTGAACCAGGTTTTCCTCTAGGATTTTGCCTGTGTTTAGCTCCATTCCTTTTCTTTTTTATCCTGAAAAACTCCCCAGTCCTTAACAATTACAAGCATACCCATAACATGATGCAGCCAACACCATGCTTGAAATATGAAGACTGGTACTCAGTAATTGTTGTATTGTATTTGCCCCACACATAACACTTTGTATTCATGACTAAAAGTTAATTGTCTTGCCACATTTTTTGGAGTATCACTTTAGTGCCTTGTTGCAACCAGGATGTATGTTTTGGAATATGTTTTATTCTGTACAGGCTTCCTCTTTTCACTCTGTCAGTTAGGTTAGTATTATGGAGTAACTAAAATGTTATTGATCCTTCCTCAGTTATCTCCTATCACAGCCATTAAACTCTGTAACTGTTTTAAAATCACCATTGGCCTCATGGTGAAATCCCTGAGCGGTTTCCTTCCTTTCCGGTTTCTTTGTAGTGACTGGGTGTGTTGATACACCATCCAAAGTGTAATTAATAACTTCACCATGCTCAAAGGAATATTCAAAGGCCACTTTCTTACCCAGCTAGCAATAGGTGCCCTTCTTTGCGAGACATCCCTGGTCTTTGTTGTTGAATCTGTGTTTGAAATTCACTGCACGACTGAGGGACCTTACAGATAATTGTATTTGTGGGATACAGAGATGAGGTAGTCGTTCAGAAATCATGTTAAACACTATTATTGCACACAGAGTGAGTTCATGCAACTTTTTATAGACTTGTTAAGCTAATTTATACTCCTGAACATATTTAGGCTTGCCATAAGAAAGGGGTTGAATTCATAATGACTCAAGACATTCCAGCTTTTCATTTTTTATACAATTGTAAAAATTCGAAAAACATAATTACACTTTGATATTATGGGTTATTGTGTATAGGTCAATGACAAAAAATCTCAATTTCATACATTTTAAATTCAGGCTATAACACAACAAAATGTGGAAAAAGTCAAGGGTTGTGAACAGCGGAGTAAAGTACTTAAGTAAAAATACTTGAAAGTCATTTTTTTGGGTATCTGTACTTTACTTCACTATTCATATTTTTGACAACTTTTACTTTTACTTCACTACATTCCTAAAGAAAATAAATAAATACTTTTTAGTCAATACATTTTCCCTGACAACCAAAAGTACTCATTACATTTTGAATGCTTAGCAGGACAGGAAAATAGTGAAATTCAAACACTTATCAAGAGAACATCCCTGGTAATCCCTACTGCCTCTGACCTGAAAGACTCACTAAACACATGCTTCGTTTGTAAATGATGCCTGAGTGTTGGAGCGTGCCCATGGCCATCCATAAATTTAAATAAACAAGAAAATGATGCCGTCTGGTTTGTTAATATAAGGAAATTGAAATGATTTATACTTTTACTTTTCACACTTAAGTATATTTTAGCAATTACATTTTATTTTCATACTTAGTATATTTCAAACCAAATACTTTTAGACTTATTTTACTGGGTGACTTTCACTTTTACTTGAGTCATTTTCCATTAAGGTATCTTTACTTTTACTAAAGTATGACAATTGGGTACTTTTTCCACCACTGGGTGTGAATACTTTCTGAAGGCACACATACCATCATGTCTCATCAAGAAGTTTGATGAAAAAATACCTACATTTCTCAAAAAACCCTTTCTTAGCAATGCATTGCATGTTTAATGAAATGTTCAACTGATGGTATTAAAGGATAAGACCTGTTTCATTATCTTCTCAGTCAACCCATTACTTTGCAGACCTGGGTTCAAATGAAAAATATTTCAAATACATTAGCTGGCCTTAATTGAGCTTGCGTGGCTAAATAGAACCAATAGAATAGTTGCAAAAGTGCAAACCACAGCCATCTGGCACTCCAGGCCAGCTAAAGTAAATGCTAAAAGTATTTGAAAGATTTAAAATAGTATTTGAAACCAGGTCTCAACGACAGTGAGGAATTTAAATTATTGGATTAGGTGGGTTATTATCCAGAATAATAACCTTCCTTAATAACAGTATTCTCATATGAAAGTGGAACATTGACGTCAGCTCTGCTGTCAGTTCTGAGCTCATCTCAGTGCTGCGTCAGAACGTTCAGTTTGAGGACAAGCTAGACGTTGTCCTGCCAATGTCAGATTGAGGTCACACACCTAGTCAGACATTTACGTCAGTGGAGGCTGCTGAGGGGAGGACGGCTCATAATAATGGCTGGAATGGAATGGCATCAAACACATGGTGTCCGACTTGGTGTGTGACCTCAATCAGTCTGGCTTGTCCTCAAACTTTACATTTAAGTCATTTAGCAGACGCTTTTATCCAGAGCGACTTACAGTTAGTGAGTGCATACATTTTCATACAGTACTGGCACCCCGTGGGAAGCGAACCCACAACCCTGGCGTTGCAAGCGCCATGCTCTACCAACTGAGCTACACTGATTCCGCTCCAGCCATTACCACGTGCCCGTCCTCTCTAAATAAGGTGCCACCAACCTCCTGTGATGTACGTAGGAGTCTCCTTGTAACAAACCTCCACATGTCCAGGAAGAGAGTACAAAGATTTTCCGCCGCCATGGGCACTGTACTGTTAACTATTGGCTGTATATTCCATTCAATAAGAAGTGTGATTAGTTTCAATGTCAACAATTTTCTCTTGCCTGCAAAAACCATGGGTTCGTTTCCATCTGGAGATTAAGTTGAAAACATGACACTTCTAATGATCTACACTGCCATAGTTTGGAGAATCAAAATGAGTTGGTTTAATCTAGCATTTCAATCTATATTTGATCAAAATGCTCAACGCACATTACATCCATCAAGTCATCCATTTTGGCTTTGCTACTTTCAGCTTGCAATCTGAGAGTTGTTTGAATCAAAATGGGTACACAAAACACAATTATAACTTGAGAAGCACGGTTACAGACCATCCCACTGGTATTTCTGAAAGGAAAAGGGACCATGTGAAAAATTAAGTTGACACACATGGAAGTATTTTCTTTTTGGCTGTTCACTCCCGTGATAACTGTTAAGGACTGGCAGAGTGTAGCCAATTTTCAGCCCTGTCACAATGTTGATGGAATAATGAGCTCTCTTCACAGTATCAAAACCAGTAGAGTCTCTAGAGCTCCAAATCCAAAATCAAAAGACCAAAACATTCTGTTGATTACCATGCAAGGACATACAGCTATATGGCCAAAAGTATGTGGACACCTGTTCGTCAAACATCTCATTCCAAAATCATGGGCATTAATATAGAGTTGGTCCCCTATTTGCTACTATAATAGCCTCCACTCTTCTGGGAAGACTTTCCACTAGATGTTGGAACATTGCTGCAGGGACTTGCTTCCATTCAGCCACAAGAGCTCGGGAGGGTCGGGCACTGATGTTGGGCGATTACGCCTGGCTCACAGTCGGCGTTCCAATTCATCCAAAAGGTGTTCGATGGGGTTGAGGTTAGGGCTCTGTGAAGGCCAGTCAAGTTCTTCCACACCAATCTCGACAAACTATTTCTGTATGGACCTCGCTTTGTACACGGGGGGCATTGTCATGCTGAAACAGGAAAGGGCCTTCCCCAAAATGTTGCCACAAAGTTGGAAGCACAGAATCGTCTAGAATGTCATTGTATGCTGTAGCGTTCAGATTTCCCTTCACCGGATCTAAGGCGCCTAGTCCCAAACATAAAAAACAGCCCGAGACCATTATTCCTCCTCCACCAAACTTAACAGTTGGCACTATGCATTGGGGCAGGTAGCATTCTCCTGGCATCCGCCAAACCCAGATTTGTCCGTTGGACTGCCAGATGGTGAAACATGTTTCATCACTCCAGAGAACACGATTCCACTGCTCCAAAGTCCAATGGCAGCGAGCTTTACACCACTCCAGCCGACGCTTGGCATTGTGCATGTTGATGTTAGGCTTGTGTGCGGCTGCTCGGCCATGGAAACCCATTTCATGAAGCTCCCAATTAACAGTTCTTGTGCTGTGTTGCTTCCAGAGGCAGTTTGGAACTCAGTAGTGAGTGTTGCCACCGAGGACTGACGATTCTTAAGCTCTACGCGCTTCAGTACTCGGCAGTCTGGTTCTGTGATCTTCTGTGGCCTACCACTTCGCAGCTGAGCCGTTGCTCCTAGACGTTTCCACTTCACAATAAAAGCACTTACAGTTGATCAGCTCTTCAGTATGGCCATTCTACTGCCAATGTTTGTCTATGGAGATTGCATGTATGTGTGCTCAATTTTATACACCTGTCAACAACAGGTGTCGCTGAAATAGCCAAATCCACTAATATGAAGGGGTGTCCACATACCTTTGGCAATTTAGTGTATATCAGCTCCTCTGGCAAAGCAACTTTCTGTAGCTATACCTTAAGGACTTTTTGGGGAGCTTTAGTTTTATGATCTGTAAGTGTAGGAGAAAAGATAGAAGGGGATATAGATGTGTCCATGTTATGGTCTTGATACATACGTGTAAGCTTAACTTTCATTTTATCAGCATGGCAATTGGCACATCAACATTTCATCATCCAAAATCAATATATTTCAATTTGCTAACAATCTCCACTCCAAAGAACATCTTATGAACAAAGAAAAACAAGAATTACCTCAATTACGCAGAGTGCTTCCCATAAATTTAGCTGAGAGGAGGTTTTCAATTGGCACAATGTTTGGTTTTCTTACTCTTTCTCTAACTCTTACAGTAAATGTGTTGAGGCCAAAGATAAGTGGATATTTAAATGCAAACATTCAACATTGTATAAAGCATAATTCAAAGAGTATATGATTGAAACAGAACAACCTCTTCCTCTTGACTAATGCATGGCAACAGACTAGTAAGAGAATGGACCTTCGTTGATATAATTGTTTCTATCTTGATTTTATACCCATATATTCAGATATAGGTACTGAAAGACATTCATTTACTTTAGGTCAGCATCAGGCAGTGGAGGTTCCTCAGAGGAGGAAGGGGAGGACCATGCTAGTCAGTGAATAAAAAATTATGATAATGAAACAGTTACCTTTTTTAGATAAAACTATACTAAATGTATTCACGTGACCAAATTCACATCACCAAATACCTGATTAAAACACACTGTTTTGCAATGAAGGTCTAAAGTAGTCTCTACAGCAACCTCTAGGGTAGCACCATGGTTTTGTTGGAGGACAGTTCTTTTCCATCCTCCTCTGGCTACATTGACTTCAATACAAAACCTAGGAGGCTCATGCTCCTCACCCCCTTCCATAGACCTACATGGTAACTATGACGACTTCCGGAGGACGTCCTCCAACAAATTAAAGCTTTTGCAGTATGAACTGACATGCTGTCCATACAATCAAAGGATCAGAGGATTAACCTAGTATTATGCATGTGTGATTAGAAGCTTGGTGAGTTGGTGACGTTGTTGGATAGATTGAGATTGAGATAGTGAATAGTGACAGTTGAGCATTTTTAGGATATTATTCAATTCAAATTAGATTCTTCAAAGAACAGGAGACAGAGGTAGATTATATGTTCTTTTCTTGGTTTTATAACTTTATTTTTGTGTTGAGTTAATGCCATTTATTTCAATTTGCCCTGCTAACTAGCTCGCTACCAGAGTGCAGTTTTCTCCGGCAGAATGGCTAGTTAACACTAACGACAATGTAGTGGATTTTTTGTTGAAGAACCCATTTCATTGCACAGATTCAAGCTTCTGGGAAAAAGCCACATTGATCATATAATGGATGAAGGTCTGCATATTCAAACTGTGCAACACAACAAGAAAGTAAGAAGAAACAGGGTTACTGCAGTTTTGGTCACGTAAGAGTTGGCCACTTGAAAACAATGGCTCATTGCGGGACGAAGCAAGGGGGCACGATGAGAGGGAAAGTTCAGCTAACAAGAGCAACTACAAGGAGTAGTAATTGCACATTATGATGCTTTACTTGCTGAGCATTTGGACCTTTCTACTGTCTTCTCTGGGATGTCGAAATCAATTCAGAATGATTTGATAGCTTCCATCGCATCACCCATTAAAAGTGAGATTAAAAGAGAGGTTGTTATTGTCAGGTATGTGGATGATCAGGGGTTTATTCAGGAACGTTTCTTGGGCTACTTTGATGTGTCAAGTGGGCGAGATGGGCAGTCTTTGTTTGACTTTATGAATTCTGAGATGTCTGAGTTTAACTTCACAGAGAAACTTGTTGAGGTCACACTTTATTTGGATAGTCTGGATTTTCACTCTGTAGATGCTCTACAGATTGTCATACTATCAACAAACTATTTGTTGATAAGCAACTGCTTGCTAAGGTTACGGTTAGGTTTAGAATAAGGGTTAGGGTAAGGTTAGGGTTAGAGCTAGGGTTAGGGTTAGTAGATAGTTAGTTGAAATGTTACTGATGTTACTGAATGTTATTATTTGTATTTACATCTAAGTCCCCTCCTGTTCCTTAATTAAGAGAGGATGACCACTCCACTCCACTACCAGTGTCAACTCTCTCCTGACATGACCTGAAGCCACGTCTCATGTGCCCTCTCATCCACTGGCACATTGAATGTGTCATCTCCAAGCACTGTGAGTAGCCCTGTCAATTGTCTCTCATTACTGTACGTAGAGTCAATCACATACAAAAACACAATCACATTATTGCACATCTACAGTGGGGAGAACAAGTATTTGATACACTGCCGATTTTGCAGGTTTTCCTACTTACAAAGCATGTAGAGGTCTGTAACCTTTATCATAGGTAAACTTCAAAAATCCAGAAAATCACATCGTATGATTTTTAAGTAATTAATTAGCATTTTATTGCATGACATAATTATTTGATCACCTACTAACCAGTAAGAATTCCGGCTCTCACAGACCTGTTAGTTTTTCTTTAAGAAGCCCTCCTGTTCTCCACTCATTACCTGTATCAACTGCACCTGTTTGAACTCATTACCTGTATAAAAGACACCTGTCCACACACTCAATCAAACAGACTCCAACCTCTCCACAAGTAAGGACATCAGGGATAAAATTGTAGACCTGCACAAGGCTGGGATGGGCTACAGGACAATAGGCAAGCAGCTTGGTGAGAAGGCAACAACTGTTGGCGCAATTATTAGAAAATGGAAGAAGTTCAAGATGATGGTCAATCACCCTCGGTCTGGGGCTCCATGCAAGATCTCACCTTGTGGGGCATCAATGATCATGAGGAAGGTGAGGGATCAGCCCAGAACTACACGGCAGGACCTGGTCAATGACCTGAAGAGAGCTGGGACCACAGTCTCAAAGAAAACCATCAGTAACACACTACGCCGTCATGGATTAAAATCCTGCAGCGCACGCAAGATCCCCCTGCTCAAGCCAGCGCATGTCCAGGCCCGTCTGAAGTTTGCCATTGACCATCTGGCTGATCCAGAGGAGGAATGGGAGAAGGTCATGTGGTCTGATGAGACAAAAACATAGCTTTTTGGTCTAAACTCCACTCACCGTGTTTGGAGGAAGAAGAAGTACAACCCCAAGAACACCATCCCAACCGTGAAGCATGGAGGTGGAAACATCATTCTTTGGGGATGCTTTTCTGCAAAGGGGACAGGACGACTGCACCATATTGAGGGGAGGATGGATGGGGCCATGTATCGCGAGATCTTGGCCAACAACCTCCTTCCCTCAGTAAGAGCATTGAAGATGGGTCGTGGCTGGGGTCTTCCAGCATGACAACGACCCGAAACACACAGCCAGGGCAACTAAGGAGTGGCTCCGTAAGAAGCATCTCAAGGTCCTGGAGTGGCTTCAGCCAGTCTCCAGACATGAACCCAATAGAAAATCTTTGGAGGGGAGCTGAAAGTCCGTATTGCCCAGCGACAGCTCCGAAACCTGAAGGATCTGAAGAAGGTCTGTATGGGGGAGTGGGCCAAAATCCCTGCTGCAGTGTGTGCAAACCTGGTCAAGACCTACAGGAAACGTATGATCTCTGTAATTGCAAACAAAGGTTTCTGTACCAAATATTAAGTTCTGCTTTTCGGATGTATCAAATACTTATGTCATGCAATAAAATGCAAATTAATTACTTAAAAATCATACAATGTGATTTTCTGGATTTTTGTTTTAGATTCCGTCTCTCACAGTTGAAGTGTACCTATGATATAAATTACAGACCTCTACATGCTTTGTAAGTAGGAAAACCTGCAAAATCGGCAGTGTATCAAATACTTGTTTTCCCCACTGTATGTGATTTTAATCCGTGCTCATTCTTAGCTCGTTTGTCTAATTGTGTTGTGTTACTGTTTTTTGTCTGCCCAGTCAAATCGTGTCCTGCCCTCAGTGGAAGAGTCGAGCTCTTCTCCAACACCATCCATCCATGATTAGCCTGTCCTGCACTAAAGTCAAGCCTCTGAACAACTCAACTGCCTCATACCCTCATTCAATCACTGCTGTGATCCCTTCCCAACCAAGTGTAAGTAGCCTTCTTATTCCCATTCCCCATAATATTTGACTATTATTGTCTTTATTAAATGTTTTAGGTAAAAATAATTTTTCATAGAATTTGTCGATTATTGAAACACGCTTTGTCGACTCCATGCGGTCCGCGCCTATACCCTGTGTCTCCCATCCCTCTCAATCTTCCATGTCATCAGCCTCCACTGGTGTCAGGTCACCTTATTGACTGCCCTCACTGGCTCTGTCCTAGCCACCCTGACCCCAGATATGATGAAAATAATTTAATGTATTGATTGCGGTGCTTGGAGCAGATTCACCGCTCTCTCTGTGTGGGAGATTATTAATTCATGTCAATTAAATTAAGATTGCTCTGTAGTGAGAGGTGAGGGGGCCTGTTCAGAGAGATAGAGAGATGCCAATGTACAGTACAAATGTCAACGTATAAATGTTTGTCCTCAGCCATACATACAATGCATTCATGAAATAATCATATTAACTGTGCTCTTGCCAAGATACTCACAGAAGTATAACATTTCAATGGTGCATCATAATTATTCTCAGTTTCTGCCTCTTTCAGCTAAAAACAGATGTTAACTAAATGTTAACTAAATGATTCAGGGTGGGAGGAAGAACGTTGTCTTCCAGGTTTATCCCTCTTAAAATGAAATGCTGCAATATTGACTGGAAACCTAATTTAATTTTCCCCCTCAAAAAAAGTGAAGCCCTGGGGGATAAAATAATAATTCCTTATCTCCCCTGAGCCAGTGCTGCTTATATGTACTGTTTACCAGGAGGATTTACCATTTACAAATAAATACGTTTTATTTAGTTAAGAGGTCCCAACAAACCAGAAGATTATAAATGTTTTCTTGTTTCAGTGTTACGTTTAATTTGATATATGAAAAAGCTCTGTGACAAGTGTAACTTTTTAATTATGTTGATTGATTCTGGCATATTATGATACATCAAGCACCAATCATTTGGTTTGTTTATCCTTTATTATCAGTGGTGTAGTGGAGGGTATACAGTTATACACTGTATACACTTATTTTTCAGTGGACATTGCATATACTCACTTCTTAATCTCCATGATGCGTATCAAAGTAGTTTAGTGGAGGTATATGCCCTATCAATTAATAAGGCTGATGGAACAGATCAGAGTGTTTAGCTTAAAATGTTGATAAACTATTATTTGTTCACATTTTAGGAGTAGCAATGGAAATATCCGTTAGAAATTTAGAAAGAGGTGAGATCTAAAGATGCAACAACTATCATGGGTTGCTAACATGTTAATGCCTTTGGCTGCTAGACAATGAAAGAAAGTTGAAAGAAAACCAATAGAACAGGAGAACGCATATGAGGAAGTCTTAATACAAATGATTGCCTCCACGTTTCTATGGTGGGATTGTGGCTATAGGCTACTTTGAAGCAAGGTAAGACATGCCTCATAAAATGAAGTAAAACGTCCAGGTTTCAATTAATGAACAGGAAATATATAGTGATGGTAATGATAGGCCTAACCGTCTTCTGGTAGATGGAAAGGCTTTCCCAAAAACCTTCTCAATTAGTGTTAGCTAGTTACAAAGTAGCCTATGCCTACCTGGCAGAATGATATCATAATTGTTTGCATCAATTCAGTGGCCATTTCTTTTGCAAACTCCATCTCATGTGCTACAGAAACACCACTAACCAAACAACAGCACTAGGTTCCTGTGCACTTGAATTATAGGGTAACTACACTAAAAAATCTAAATTTCTTAGATTTTTCCCAGACCTTTTTCCCAGACCTCCCAGGCCTTCAAAAGGAGGCCGTTTGGAAGGTTCTGGCAAAATTAGACTATACCCACTTCTCCAGGCACCACTACACCACTGTTTCTTATGTGTGTGTCCAAAATGGAACCCTATTCCTTAAATAGTGCACTACTTTTGACCAGAGCCGTAATCAAAAGCAGTGCACTATATAGGGAATAGGGTGCCATTTGATATGCCGCTAATGTTGTCGCTGGACTTGTTGATCCAGGGACAACATAATGAAGACCATCCAGGAACATGTACCTCTTGGAGAAGTCAGGTCGTGTGGGAATACAAATCTTAGACTCAGCTATGACTCAGGGATTAAATAACCGAGGTACTGGGAAATGATCAATACATGAATTGATCAGAAAGGCCCACACGCTGTGTGATCCCAATTACCAACTTTATTGACAACATTTTGATCCAGAGGATCTACGTCAGTTCACAAAACTATGACTCAGCTCATGATAAAGACTAATTTGCATGTATTTTATTATGAGACGAATGGGAAAGCAGCTCAGAAAAGTAATGCAATACTTAAAAAAATTAAACGTTTCCATTTACACTATAAGCAGCTGTGTTTTCAACACCATGACTGCACTGTTTCACATTTTCACTACCTCAGACTTGCGTTCGGGCCGCGGACGGCAGGCTTCCTTCTCTTCACAGCAAGTGTTCTCTTGAGTAATACTCTCCTGCCTGCAGGAGACAACCTGCTGGCGATGAAATCTTCCAAAGCATGGTGGGGAGCGATGGAGAAAAAAATGAATTTGCTTCCGACTATGAGGCTGCCTCCCCGTTAAGGCGCTTTCTTCAGACGGAGCCCAAACTGTCATCAATCGGGTCCATTGCCTCGCACTGATTGGGCGTGAAGGCTGCCCAACTCTCTCTCACCAGGCAGTATTACGAGACCCACAGGCCACAGCAGGGCTATCTAACTTTATGATTGCCTCTACACAACTGCTCTCTATAAGGAATTGAGTGCTCTGAGGTACAATGGATGTATTGGATATCTAACTCTGGGTGTGTAGGACCCCCGTAAGTGGCCAACATAAAAACATCAAATAATGGCACATAGACCTACAGATTGCATGCTAAAATATATATATTATATTTATTATATATATTGCATGTTATATTGTATATATTATATATATTGCATGTTATATTATACATATTATTAATATTATATATATTGCATGTTATATTGTATATATTATATATTTTACATGTTATATTATATATATATTATATATATTGCATGTTATATTATATATATTATATATATATATTGCATGTGATATTAGGATTGTTGCCCACATAAGACACATCTTAACTATGAGAATCTGTTACTACAGTAGGAAGCGGGGGATTTGTGTTTACTCTCACCTTACAAGAAAATGTATGTCACCTCCTTTGAATGCCACAATATGTGTGTCTACAGAAGAGCTACAGTATATTATGTCCTTGTTAGGGCAAAATAAAGAAGGGGTTTATTAAAGTCATATATCTAAACATATACTGACTGTAGAGAAGAGTTCACTCTTTGAATGTGCATTCAATATGTATGCAATATCCCCTGTTTGAATCTTTAATTATTTTTTCAAAACAATGTAAATTCAAAATTTTTATCAGACAAAAGTGCCACAAACAAACATCAACCTATGTTAACTGAGCAGTATTCGATTCCCTCTTGAACACTGTTTGAATAAGCTGTTAGCTTCCGCTGCCAACAGAAGCTACTCTAGAGCTCAGCTCTGCAGAACGTGCTATTTAATTATTCACCACAGTAGAAAGCCATGGCATGCTTGAAAACATCTCTGCCAGTGAGAACAATGAGAGGGATTTACAAAGACAAAGACACAGAAGGATACACAGTCATCTGTGACGGTGATAAAGAATGCACTTTTAATACATCCTGAACAGTTGAAATACGGTATGGCCAAGATCATTCATCAAAGAAAACTCTTTGAGTCAATGCAAAGACCATCAAGTACAATACAACACAATAAAATGAAAGCAAACAGTACAACAAATGCTGAATAAGACAGATATACACAATCGCAAAACTTAATTCTAATACTTAATTGAATTTATAACCAGTAGTCTACATCCATCATTACATCATAATAAAACCACAGGATCCCGGTCCTTAGAGACAATCAATCTCAACTCAAGAACGACGAAAATATGTTGCCTCTTTTCTTATTTTCCACCGCTAAAAAGAGCAAACCCCAGGTCTCACCACCCTCTCTCTACATTCTCAGAGATCAATAGAAACTGAATGACAAATCAACAGAACGAAGATGATAAAGGTCTTGTTTTCTTCTCAACCCACACAAAGTGTAGTATTGTAATTAGTGCTGAGCGATTCACCACATTTTTTCCCCCCCTTCAGTTGCTAAACAGCTAATTGACCGACGTAGGTTCAATTACTTGAATTCCATTTAGTTCTGTTTTTTTTTGTGAGCCCAACATGTCGTTTCTATAGAGAGAAATGAAATCATTCAGGAGAGAAATTAAGTCAAGAACTACTGAACAAAAATATAAACGCAACATGCAACAATTTCAAAGATTTTACTGAGTTGCAGTTCAAATAAGGACATCCGTCCTTTTAAATAAATTCATTAGGCCCTAATCTATGGATTTCACATGACTGGGAATACAGATATGCATCTGTTGGTCACAGATACCTTTAAAAAATAGGTTGGGGCGTGGATATGAAAACCAGTCAGTATCTGGTGTGACCACCATTTGCCTCATGCAGCACGACACATCTCCTTCGCATAGAGTTGATCAGGCTGGTGATTGTGGCCTGTGAAATGTTGTGCGAAGTTGCTGGATATTGGCGGGAACTGGAACACGTTGTCATACACGTCGATAATAAGCATCCCAAACATGCTCAGTGGGTGACATTTCTAGTGAGTATGCAGGCCATGGAAGAACTGGGACATTTTCTGCTTCCAGGAATTGTGTGCAGATCCTTTCGACATGGGGCCATGCATTATCATGCTGAAACATGCGGTGATGGTGACGGATGAATGGCACGATAATGAGCCTCAGGATCTCATCAAGGTATCTCTGTGCATTCAAATTGCCATCGATAAAATGCAATTGTGTTCATTGTCCGTAGCTTATGCCTGCCCATACCATAACCCCACCGCCACCATGGGGCACTCTGTTCACAACGTTGACATCAGCAAACCGCTCGCCCACACGACGGCATACACGTGGTCTGCGGTTGTGAGGCCGGTTGGACATACTACCAAATTCTCTAAAACGACATTGGAGGCAGCTTATGGTAGAGAAATAAACATTGAATTCCCTGGCAACAGCTCCGGTGGACATTCCTGCAGTCAGCATGCCAATTGCACGCTCCCTCAAAATTTGAGACATCTGTGGCATTGTGTTGTGTGACAAAACTGCACATTTTAGAGCAACACACTACATGTTGCGTTTATATAGGGAGTTGTAGTTTTCATTAAGCAAATATTCAACCTAGTTCAGTACATAAATGTGGTAATTAACTACAATGACCATAATCCATTGTGCTTGTTCTTTTCCGGCTCAGACACAGATGGATAAACTTTTACACCTCCTATTTTAGGTTAGACAGGGGTCTCCAACAGGCACACCTATGAGTAGCTCACCAATCAATTGTATATATTTGTCTTGTTCTATTTGGAATGTTAATTTTCTTGATTGTGAAAATGTTTGTACTCAGTACACCATTGTGAATGAGGCCCTGGTCTCAATTGGGCTCCACTGAATGAATTATTATTATTTTTTTAACAGAAGAAAAAAAAACATAGTTGTCAATACCAGTGTGTCCCAACTCCAGTCCTCAAGTACCCCCAACAGCACACATTTCTGTTATAGCCCAGGACAAAAGCACCTGATTAAACTTGTAAAGGGCTTGATGATTAGTTGACAAGTAGAATCAGCTGTGCTTTACCGGGGCCATAACAAAAATATGTACTGTTGGGGTTAAATATGTAGGGTTAAATATGTACTGTGGTGGTTAAACATGTAGGGTTAAATATTAACTGTTGGGTTTAAATACTGTATGTAGGATTAAATATGTACTGTTAGGGGTAAATACTGTATGTAGGGTTAAATATGTACTAATGGGGTTAAATACTGTATGTAGGGTTAAATATGTACTAATGGGGGTAAATACTGTATGTAGGGTTAAATATGTACTGTTGGGGGTAAATACTGTATGTAGCGTTAAATGTGTACTGTTGGGGTTAAATACTGTATGCAGGATTAAATATGTACTGTTGGGGGTAAATACTGTATGTAGGGTTAAATATGTACTGTTGGGGTTAAATACTGTATGCAGGGTTAAATATGTACTGTTGGGGTTAAATACTGTATGTAGGGTTAAATATGTACAGTTGGGGTTAAATACTGTATGTAGGATTAAATATGTACTGTTGGGGTTAAATACTGTATGTAGGGTTAAATATGTACAGTTGGGGTTAAATACTGTTTGTTGTCACGGTTTCGGCCGAGGCTGCTCCTCCTCCTGGTTCGGGCAGGCTTCGGCGGTCGTCGTCCCCGGAGTACTAGCTGCCACCGATCGATGTTTCATGTTCGTTTGGTTTTGTCTTTATGTTGTACACCTGTGTCTTGTTAGTCCTCGTTAGTGTCCTATTTAGTTCTCGTTGGTTGTGTTTGTCTTTGTGTGTGATTGCTCATCTGTTTTCGTGTTGGAGCTACGGACTTCCCTCCTGTGTTTTGGAGAGGGTTTTCGCACATGTTAGTGCACCGTTTGTTTGACGCCTGTGTGCGCCGTGATTTCGCCTTCGGGCTTATTGTGTCACGGTTCAGACAGACGACAAGAGGACCACAATTGCGTCACACCAGAAAGTTTATTAAAACTTAAGGGGAAAGGGAAGTAGGGAGTGAGTGAAGGCTCCAGGGGTTATCCCGTCCAATGTGCTGGATCTGTGCCCTCCCCCAGTGGCAGCGATGCGTCCGATGACGCCGGTGGTTGGTGGTCCAGAAGTCCTGGGGGGGGAGGAAACACAGACACAACGGGGCGGATGAAACAAGGCAGAAGTACAGTTCAAGGGAAATCCAAATACGTTGTAGCAAGGCAGAAGGCTGGTCAGAGTTACCGGGGTCGAAGAGTAGTCAGGAGTCGTAATGGCAGAAAGCAGGTCTGGTTTTCCTGGGGCAGAAGAGTATCCAAGAATCAGGCAGGTCCGGGGTCACAAAACAAGGGTGAGCCAGAAGCGCGAGCACACAGGTTCCGGGTGTGAGCTTTGCAGACGATCTGACAAAGGAGAGCTGCAAGACAGGACTTTAAATACTGGGAGAGGTTAGTGGGTAATGCAGCGCAGCTGGCAGAGTAATTAGAGCCGAGCAGAGCAGGGACAGGTGGCGCTAGTTAGGCTGAGTAGAGAGAGAGAGATGAGCAGAGTGGAAGATAGTGGAAACACATTAAGGTGGTAACCCGGTGGAGTGAGAGGGCTCATGACATATTGTGCTTATTTTCTACGTGATTATTGCACTAAAGTCTTTTGGACTGAGCTTCTGCGTCCTGCGCTTGATTCATGCACCACACCCACCTTCAGCACCCCTTGACAGAATCACACACCAGAATGGAATCAGCAGGATCTGCAGTTACGCCTGAGTCGCTCGAGGAGCATGTCCGCGGCCAAGATGACCAGATACGACAACTGGGGACCGTTCTACAGGACGTCATCAACACCTTGCACCGATGGGAGGCCAGCGGGGTACCCACGCCTCCACCTACTCTGCCAACCCCATCGGCCGGTCCACCAGTCCCAGGTCCGGAACCCAGGGGGATTCGGCTCTCGCTCCCGAGGGCGTATGACGGAACAGCTGCCGGGTGTCAGGGGTTCCTCCTGCAGGTGGAGCTCTACCTGGCCACTGTACACCCCGGTGCCCTCGGGACACGAGAGCGTTTCCGCCCTCATCTCCTGTCTCACGGGCAAGGCGTTGGAGTGGGCTAACGCCGAGTGGAGGAAGATGGACGCCAACACCATCTCCTATGCCGAGTTCTCCCGTCGCTTCAAGGCTGTGTTCGACCATCCACCTGAGGGCAAAGCGGCGGGGGAGCGTCTAGTCCACTTGAGACAGGGGAGGAGGAGCGCACAGGCGTTTGCTCTAGAGTTCCGGACTCTAGCGGCGGACGCAGGGTGGAATGAACGGGCCCTCATTGACCATTTTCGATGTAGCCTACGGGAGGACGTTCAAAGTGAGTTGGCCTGCAGGGATACCCATATTACCTTCGACCAGTTGGTCGATATGTCCATCCGTCTGGACACCCTGCTGGCCACTCATGGACGTCCCGAGGGGGGTCCGTCCATTCCGCCCTCCGGCACCTCCGAGCCGAGCCCTATGGAGCTCGGGGGTGCCGGCGCTAGAGAAAGGAGGAGGAGGAGCCCGAGGGGGCCTGTCTCCTGCACCAAGTGCGGTCGTGGAGGGCACACTGCGGCCAGGTGCTGGGGAGGGTTCTCCGGGGGAGAAGACAACAGGCCACGCACTGGGGTGGCCTCCCAGGTGAGTAGACGTCCCACTTACCCAGAGCTTTCTGTTGCGCACTTTTGTATACCTGTTTGTTTTCCACAGGTTGCACCTCATTCCCAGCATAAGGCGCTAGTAGATTCAGGCGCAGCTGGGAATTTTGTTGATCGGAAGTTTTGTGTAGATTTAGGGATCCCTCTCCTACCTGTTGACAAACCTTTTCCCGTTCATGCCTTAGATAGCCGCCCCGTTGGGGTCGGGGTTGATTAGGGGAGATCACAGCGCCACTTAGGTTGTGTGCGCAGGGGGGTCATGAAGAGACTATACAGCTGTATCTGATCGACTCTCCTGCGTACCCGGTGGTGCTGGGAATTCCCTGGTTAAGCAACCATAACCCTGCTATTTCGTGGCAACAGAGGGCTCTCGATGGGTGGTCTGCTCAGTGCGAGGGGCGATGTCTGGGTGTTTCCGTGGGGGCGACTTCGGTGGAAAGTCCAAACCAAGTGCCCGCACTGCACATTCCGCCTGAATATGGGGATTTAGCTCTCGTGTTTAGCAAGACTAGGGCGACGCAGTTGCCTCCTCATAGACAGGGGGATTGTGCGATTGATCTCCAGGCAGGAGCAGCGCTCCCACGGAGCCATGTGTATCCTTTGTCTCAAGAGGAGAGAAAAGCTATGGAGACTTACATAGCCGAATCTTTGAGACAGGGATACATTCGGCCCTCCACTTCTCCCGCCTCCTCAAGCTTCTTTTTTGTGAAAAAGAAAGATGGAGGGTTGCGCCCGTCGCATTGATTACCGTGGTCTCAATCAGATTACTGTGAAATACAGTTATCCACTCCCTCTGATTGCGACCATGACGGAGTCATTGCATGGAGCGCGGTTTTTCACAAAACTGGATCTCAGGAGCGCGTATAACTTGGTGCGCATTAGGGAGGGCGACGAATGGAAGACAGCGTTTAGTACCACGTCAGGTCATTTCGAGTATCTTGTCATGCCATATGGGTTGATGAATGCTCCATCAGTCTTCCAATCCTTCGTAGATGACATTTTCCGGGATATGCAGGGACAAGGGGTGGTCGTGTACATTGATGATATTCTGGTGTACTCGTCTACCCGAGCCGAGCATGTAACCCTGGTGCGTCGTGTATTGAGGAGGCTGTTGGAGCACGACCTATATGTCAAGGCAGAGAAATGTCTGTTTTTCCAGGAGTCGGTCTCCTTTTGGGTTATCGGATTGTCCGCGTCAGGGGGTGAGAATGGAGGTGGATCGTGTCCGCTGTGCGTAATTGGCAAACCCCAACCACTGTAAAAGAGGTGCAGCAGTTATTGGGCTTTGCGAATTACTACCGGAGGGTTTATCCGGGGTTTTGGACAGGTGGCAGCTCCCATCACGTCCCTTCTGAAAGGGGGTCCGGTGCGCCTGCAGTGGTCAGCTGATGCGGACAGGGCCTTTGGGAGACTGAAGGACCTGTTTACGTCGGCTCCGGTGCTGGCGCATCCGGATCCCGCATCACCCTTTCAGGTTGAGGTGGACGCGTCTGAGGCAGGTATAGGGGCCGTTCTCTCTCAACGGTCCGGCTCGCCACCTAAACTCCGCCCCTGTGCTTTTTACTCTAAAAAGCTC
Source organism: Coregonus clupeaformis (assembly GCF_020615455.1). Taxonomy (NCBI): domain Eukaryota; kingdom Metazoa; phylum Chordata; class Actinopteri; order Salmoniformes; family Salmonidae; genus Coregonus; species Coregonus clupeaformis. The sequence continues at coordinate 2,198 of NW_025534238.1, read as the reverse complement.
AGCCCAGCGGAGCATAACTATGACGTTGGGGACAGGGAGCTGTTAGCTGTAGTTCAAGCCCTTAATGTGTGGAGGCATTGGCTTGAGGGTGCTCAACACCCTTTCCTCATTTTGACTGACCATCGGAACCTGGAGTACATCCGGGCAGTGAGGAGACTGAACCCTCGCCAGGCTCGATGGAGTATGTTTCTCACCAGGTTCGTATTTAAAATCACGTACATCCCTGGGTCCCAGAATGGTAAGGCAGATGCACTGTCCCGGCGGTATGACACGGAGGAGAGGTCCGTTGAGCCTACTCCCATACTACCGGAGTCTTGCCTTTGGCACCGGTGGTGTGGGAGGTCGATGCCGAAATCGAGCGAGCGTTGCGACCGACCCCAGCCCTCCACAGTGTCCTGAGGTCGGAAGTACGTTCCGCTCGAGATTCGGGATCGACTCATTTACTGGGCTCACACGTCACCCTCCTCTGGACATCCGGGTATTGGCCGGACAGTGCATTGCCTTAGCACTAAATACTGGTGGCCTACTTTGGCTAGGGATGTGAGGGTTTATGTATCCTCCTGCTCGGTGTGCGCCCAGTGTAAGGCGCCCCGACATCTACCCAGGGGTAAGTTACAACCCCTGCCCGTTCCACAACGACCATGGTCCCACCTCTCGGTGGATTTTGTGACAGACCTTCCCCTCTCTCAGGGGAATACCACCATCCTGGTCGTTGTGGACCGGTTCTCAAAGGCCTGTCGTCTTCTCCCTATGTCGGGTCTTCCTACTGCCCTACAGACCGCTGAGGCCCTATTTACCTACGTCTTCCGGCATTACGGGGTACCCGAGGATATAGTGTCTGATCGAGGCCCCCAGTTTACCTCCCGTGTTTGGAGAGCGTTCATGGAGCGTTTGGGGGTCTCGGTTAGCCTTACCTCAGGTTACCACCCAGAGAGTAACGGGCAGGTAGAACGTGTCAACCAGGATGTGGGTAAGTTTCTGAGGTCGTATTGCCAGGACCGGCCTGAGGAGTGGGCACGGTACATTCCCTGGGCCGAGATGGCCCAGAACTCTCTCCGCCACTCCTCTACCAACCTAACCCCCTTCCAATGTGTGTTAGGTTACCAGCCGGTTCTGGCACCGTGGCAGCAGAGCCAGATCGAGGCCCCTGCGGTGGATGATTGGATGAGGCGCTCGGAAGAGACGTGGAACGCTGCCCACGTCCACCTGCAGCGGGCCGTCCTCGTCACAAGGCGAGCGCCGATCTCCACCGCAGTGAGGGGCCGGTGTACGCACCTGGAGATCGAGTCTGGCTCTCTACCAGAAACCTACCCCTCCGCCTGCCCTGCCGGAAGCTGGGTCGGCGGTTTGTGGGCCCTTTAAAGTCCTGAGAAGATTGAACGAGGTGTGTTATAGGTTACATCTACCTGTTGAGTATAAGAATATTAACCCCTCGTTCCATGTGTCTCTTCTCAGGCCGGTGGTAGCTGGTCCACTCCAGGACAATGAGATAGGAGAGACTCCTCCGCCCCACTGGACATCGAGGGGGCTCCGGCGTACACCATTCGGTCCATCTTGGACTCCAGACGCCGGATGGGGGGTCTCCAGTATCTCTTGGAGTGGAGGGTACGGCCCAGAGGAGCGGTGCTGGGTGCCGCGGAGGGACATCCTAGACCCATCGCTCCTGTCGGAGTTCCACCGGGACCATCCCGCGCCCCTGCTCCGCGTCCTCCTGGTCGTCCCCGAGGCCGGGAGTCGGCGCACGGCTGGAGCCGCGCGTCAAGGGGGTACTGTCACGGTTTCGGCCGAGGCTGCTCCTCCTCCTGGTTCGGGCAGGCTTCGGGCGGTCGTCGGTCCCCTGAGTACTAGCTGCCACCGATCGATGTTTCATGTTTGTTTGGTTTTGTCTTTATGTTGTACACCTGTGTCTTGTTAGTCCTCGTTAGTGTCCTATTTAGTTCTCGTTGGTTGTGTTTGTCTTTGTGTGTGATTGCTCATCTGTTTTCGTGTTGGAGCTACGTACTTCCCTCCAGTGTTTTGGAGAGGGTTTTCGCACATGTTAGTGCGCCGTTTGTTTGACGCCTGTGTGCGCCGTAATTTCGCCTTCGGGCTTATTGTGCTTATTTTCTACGTGATTATTGCACTAAAGTCTTTTGGACTGAGCTTCTGTGTCCTGCGCTTGATTCATGCACCACACCCACCTTCAGCACCCCTTGACA